>NW_006800439.1:318492-328806 GCF_000485575.1 Poecilia formosa | reverse complement strand
GTTACAGGAAGCCAGTGAAGCTCATAAAGAGTTGGTGTGATGTGATCAAATTTACGAGCTCTCACTAGGATCCTGGCAGCACTGTTTTGAATGTACTGAAGCCTCTGAAGGTGTTTTTGGTGGACTCCGATGAACAGGGAGTTACAGTAGTCGAGCCTGGAGGAGACAAAGGCGTGGATGAGGGTCTCAGCATCAGAACGGGAGAGAGATGAACGAATTTTAGAAATATTGCGAAGATAAAAAAAAAAAAAGGTTTTAAACAGGTGCTTAATGTGATTTTCAAATGTGAGATGGGAGTCCATTCGGACGCCAAGGTTTGTAACAATGGAGGAAATGGGAATGTCTTGTCCAGAGAATTAAATACTCGTCAGAGTCGAGGATAGAACCTGATGAGGCGTTCCGATCAGTATGGCCTCGGTTTTGGAACAGTTCAGCTGAAGAAAGTTATGGGTCATCCAAGACTTAATCTCCTCCAGGCAGGACTTTAGCGCAATAAGCGGAGGTGAAGTGGAAGGTGATCCCGTTCTAATGTAAAGTTGCAAATCGTCCGCATAACAGTGAAATGAAATGTTATGCCGAGTAATGAAATAGTAATGAAATAGTGACATCACCTTTCTTGTTGAAAGGTGACCCCCTTTCAATAGGAAGACACCTGTTTTTCTACTGGTTTTCTTCCTTTTACTCTATGATTCAGAGGTTTAACCCAGCATTTAATGAAATTTAACAACATGATGGTAAATTCTTCTCTCCACATTTGCTGCTGGTTGGAGCATGTGGGCATGGTAGAGAGGCAAATTTCAATCCCTCGCCATCTGCATATGTTGGCTCCAAATCAGACATGCATTATGCGATTAGCACCAAACTTGATCTGATTGACCTTTGTTAACCTCTAGAGAGCCCAATAGCATTAAATTTTAATTTGACTCCACTGCGCCCCCTAGATAATTGCAACAATTATATCTCCTTAATAGAATAACCGATCTGCACCAGATTTTTTGTGCATCATAAAGGAAAACTGCTCAACACATTGGTGCACACTGCCTAGTGGACCGGTGCGCAAATTGCACATGGGCATTGATTATGGCGAGTGGGTGGCATTGCTGGAGTGGGGCTGACCTGTTTTTTATTGAAAAAAATTTAACAAGTTATCACTGCTTGACCTTTTTTTTGTTTTGTAAAAATAACTTATGGCTTGACTTTACTGTTCTTAAAACTGACTGTCTAAAATAAATTAGAGTGGTTTAAATTGGATAGATTTGTTTTATTAATCCAATGAAACATAAACAATTTCAATTACTTATCTCAGTTATGTCAACTGGTTCCACTAAACTAGGTTGTTTAACTTGATCATGAGAATATTAAATTCAGTCAGCAAAATCCAAGAACTTTAATAAAACTCAATGTTCAAAATGTTACTGTTGAAAAAAACTATTTTCCTAAGTTACAGAATAAGTAATTTTGTTTTAGTTTTTCAATCAGTATTTCAGAGTAACAATATACTGACCAGCCGTTAAATCCTCTGTTTGAAGAACAAGTTACCTTTTGTTTTATTCCAATGTACAAAGGGTTTGTTCTACAGCTATGATGGTAGTTAAGTAGTTCAGTGTGACTCACTTCACTTGAGGTAAGACTTAATATCAGTGACTCTGTTAGCATTGCATTTGACACTGTAATAACACTAAATGACATCTTTATAATTGTTGCTACTAGTTTCACTTTACTTGATGTAAGAGTTAATATTAATGACACTGTATTAATACCTAATGACATTTTGTGATTAAGTGTCATGACTTAAGGACACTTAATGACAAGATTAAGTGTCATGTTGCTACTAGTTTCATTTTACTTGAGGTAACAGTTAATATTAATGACACTGTAATAACACTTAATGACATATTCATAACTGGTGCTACTTGTTCCATTTTACTTGATGTAAAATAAATTATTATTGACTCTGTTATTAAATAATTTGACAGTATAATAAAGTATAATGAAATCTTTATTGTTGGTCCTACTTGTTTTTGCTTTATTTCAGGTAGTGGGAATATTAATCACTGTTTTGTTAAAGCTTTTGATAGTGTAATAACAATTAAATCATTATGACTACTATTATGACATATTTATGACATGATTCTTGGTTAATGTCAAGTTGTCATAACAAAGATATTTTGAATAATGTCAACTTTGTATTAAAAGTGTCATTATTTACCGAATGACGCTTTATGACAACAGTCATAACTATTCATGAAGACTTACTGATGTTCATGACAGGTGTTATGTCATGTTTATGATGGTGTCATGTCAGTCTTATTCACGCCCCTTCAAATAAAGTGTTACCAATGTTGGTAACGGAGTAAGGCAGGGAAGTATACTGTCCCCTTACCTTTTTAACATCTATATGGATGAACTGTCAAAGTGTCTGAATTGTTGTAAAACAGTTGATGACCACATAATCAATCACATACTGTATGCAGATGATCTGGTAATCCTATGCCCAGATAGTGCTGACCTTCAACAATTACTAAGGGTCTGTTCCCAATATGGTTATGACTTTGACATCAGATATAACGCTAAGAAAAGCAATGTTATAATTGTTAGATAACCCTTAATAACCTGATAGCCCCTGACTTCTCTTTATCTGGTGTTGTTCTCATCATCAGTGGTGTGGTGTATTTTTTGGGTTATTTCATTGATGATGTCTTTTCTGATTGTTGTGTCTTTTGTTGGTATTGTCTTATGTTTTCTGCAGCTGCTATTCTTCTCATCAGGTTGTTGGTGTTTTGTTCGTCTTTTGTGATGGTTGTTTTTTTTGCTTTTTTTTGTTCTCTGCTGCAGCTTTTTTTTGTGTCCTATGATGTCATGATGCTGCTCTTCTTCGTGGTTCGATGGAGTAGTGCTTGTCATATATTTGTACATAATGCTGTACCCACATGTGCAGCTGTGCTCATGAATCTTATGTATGAATGTAGGTGTAGATTATATGTGTCATGGAATAATATAATTGCAATTTTAGCAAACCCTGCACTGAGTACAGTGAGATTTTCATCAAGATTGTGTAATCCCTGGCGACATCATTTATTTGTTATTCAGTGAATAATTGTCATGATTTGTTGTAGAAGATGGTGAGGTAGACGTGGTGGACCCAGGTTGAAGTGACAAAAATGATGATTTAATGATAACAGAATACAGAATCCAGGCAGTACAGGTGAGCAGAGGCAAGGAGCTCAGACACTGGTAGCAACTGGAAACAATGCAGAGACATGATATGAACAAACGGCAGAATAGACAAGGACCCAGCAAGGAACAAGAGACACAGGTGGATTTAGATACACAGAGGGTAATCAGAGAACAATCAAGATGTAGACGGGACAACACATAGACTCAACTGAACATATAAACCTAAATAAACACACAGAAAACCCAAATCCTCACAATAATATTATGTTTCGTATTCATTTTCATTTTGTATTTTTTTCTGTTTCTTATGTTGTTTGTTTTATCTATTATGGACCTTCTTATGTGTCTGGAATAAAGATATGATGATGGTGATAAACAAACTTAAGTCTAAAGTGTTGGATTTTCTTTACTGAATTTATTTGTCTTTACTTAAATGATTATGTTGAAAATAAATGTGTAACACTCTTTAGATTTAAGATAAGATAAGATATTCCTTTGTTAATCCCACAGTGGGGAAATTTACATTGTTACATTGTTACTAGGTTTAGTGGTACCAGTTACCTTGGTTAAGTAAGTTCAACATTTTATTTCTTAGAGTGGTCTCTTACCTATAAGGTTTTCTTTGCTCTACTGCTGAACCTTTCAGCTTTTGTCCAGCTTCTTTCTTAAGCCAATCAACTATTTTGTTGATCCTGTAGACCTCTTCCTCCTTACTCTAAAAAAAGATTTACCTGGTCTCTCAATGCCAGTTGCTAGTTTCCTTGAAGTTCCTAGACATCCAATCTTAATTTCATGTAACTGTACAGAAAATCTTACTGTGTGTTGTCACTGATGTCGGTCTGTATGTACAGCATCTCTGTCAAGGACGTGTAGAAGAGGCTGTTTTCATTGAGGATGTCGCCGATCATCCTCAAAGCGCCGCGGCTCAGGTTGCCCTCCTTCACCAAATATTCCTGCACATCACAGGCCATTACTGTATGTTATGTTTGGAAGTCAGGACGAGGTAGAAGCACGAGTAGACAAAGAACTCTTCTTAACATCGTTTATTTTTAACTTGCTCAGCAGTACAGTAACATCAGGTATTCCTTTCCTCCATCTTATCTCTTCTTCTCTCTACAATCAGTACTGTTCTCGTACACCACCTAGTGGTAGACACAATACTGTTGTTTGTGTTTCACCTAACATTCTCACATTGCTCCAACTTATTCATACCTTCACTGTGTAGGAGTCATATTTATTCAGCATTCCACTGCAGCCCAATGCCTTTAGGTCATCCCTCACCTGGACACAGATTACAAGCCATCCACTGAACACATCAGCCATAACAAGCATAGCAATAAAATTTTTCAGTCCTCTGAATCTCTATAGACCTTCCAGAGTGTCTGACTGAAGAGTTCAGCAGCTGACTTCCCCTTCTCTCTGTCATGCAAACTGTAGTTGAGCACGCTGGGATTGTTTTCTACAGTGTAGGTTTTGTGTAGGCCTCCGTTTACCAAGTAGTAGGTGTTGATGTCATCTTGGATGAAGGGATTCAGTGGGATTTTCAATTTGGAGATAAAGGAAAGTAGAATCCTGTGATATAAACACAATGGGATCAACTTTTGTCCATGATGGAGAAATTTCCTATATTCTTTTAAGTTATAGAAGAATTGAAAAAAATCTGTGATAAAATGGTATTGGCATGCTTACCTAATGAGTAACTATAATCAGGTGAAAGTACTCCCTTTTTGAATTCTATGGTTCGACTATGCCTTTATTAGCTAAACAAAGATAAAGCCAAGATGAAAAGCTATAAAAAACTAAGTGCATGAAGAGGAAGTTGTCTTTTTTTGCATATTGTCACTTTCTCAGAATAATGGACTATGTCATTTTTTGACAAAAGTTATTTTTTTTAATTTTTTTTTTTATTGCCAAAATCATCTTTTGGCAATAAAGAGGTGGTGATTTCTTTGCAAAAATAACTTGGTAAAAATGACTGAGGTCATTATTTTAGGAAGGTGGCGATATGACAATTAGTCTCTCAGATCATTGTGCATTAGTGATTAGGCGGTTAAGCCTGTGGAGGAGATGTCGTGCTCGCCTCGTAGTCACACATCACGCTTATTTTTATGTATGTTGAAACCATTAAATCAAATTTAGCAGCATTGATATTCTCTATAAACAAATGTTACATTTATATACATGTGGTGTGTGTTAAAATATTAGCATTTAACACAAAAACACAGTGGACTGCTGGTGGACCATCTCAGCGCCCCGACCACCGGACTTAGCAGGTTTTCTTGGGGTAAAGCTCTGAGTATCATCATAAATAACATAAAACATGCTGACTGAGGCCTGTGAAGTCTGATATGAAGCACTTGCTGTTTGTTTTTTGTTTTTTTTGTAAATTCTTTGCAATATGATTTTGTCAGCATGTTCACTCCTTGAAGGATTATCAAAGTCTTAACTGTTTTCCATTTGGGAACAATCTTTCTCACTAAAAAATTATGGATTTCAAATAGTTTGGAAATGACCTTATGACCCATGACAGGTGTAATACCAATTTCCTTCCTGGAGTTAATTGCTGATTTTTTACTTTCTTGGTACATAAATATCCAAGTGGACTAATACAAACCTCTAAAACATCTTAGTTTAAAATAGCCTTCTTAATGGTCAGCTAGTAAAGTGCATCTTCTCACTGCTTCTTCCCCTTTGCAATCACTTATAAGAGTTAATTAAACTTTTAACTACCATGAGGTTTTGCGAGTTTTTCACGGCTAAGAAACATGTTAAACCATACCAGTATCCTATATAGACAGGATAAGGCTTTAATATATTCTGATGCATAAAAAACCTAGAATTTGTTTTTTAACCACAGATAAATTCACTACTCACTTATGGAAGCTTGGGATCCTCATGGCTCCCACTTCTGCATACCAGCCTTCTCTTCTGTTCCTGAAGGTCTCCACCCGTCCTCCGATTCGCTCACTAGCTTCTATTATGGTCACCTTTTTAATCCATAGATAGGGAAACATAATCATCACCGTGGAAACATCATCCACTGCCACCCTATTTGCACTTGAAAAGGTCAGTGCCAGCCTCAACATCTGGGGACTGACCAGATGTTGGTCAGTCCCCAACATCTGGTCAGTTGGTTCTGGTACAAGACTAACATGTAGCAGAACCAGATAATTCCTGTACAGTATTTAGAATCATTGTAATCCACACAAATATGGAAAGAAGAAAAACAATGATGAATGTATATAAAAAGAAAAGGTATAACACTATACACACACACACACATATATATGTGTGTGTGTGTGTGTGTGTGTGTGTGTGTGTGTGTGTGTGTGTGTGTGTGTGTGTGTATGTATGTATCATTGACGTGCGGTGAGGCACTGACTTACGATTATATAGACACCATGTATGTTATTGGACGTACGGAAATTTTGCGCAGGCGTACAACGCTGGGGGGCAAAAAGACTAATCTTTTACATGTAATCCATAGCCACGTTAACTCAGTGAAACTTAGAAATGTCGGTATTAATTTCGTGCTATGATCCACAGCAAAGGGAAAGGGCGAGAAAGCACTTTCTCGCTCTGTATCCGCCGAGCTACACGCAGACTCGTTGCCATAGCAACTGACAACAATGCCACTTCATCATGTTTTAGGCTTTAACACCAAAAAAATAGATTAGCTACCGCTTCTACTTTACTGAATTACTTAGACATACAAACTGTAGCCCACAAAACGCACATTTCATTTAAAAAAGTAAACCTTACCTTACCTTTACTTATCAATGAAATCCATTCACCGCTAATTCTGTACAAAAATATCAGTTCATCCAAAGCCAAGTCTATCCTCGGCATGTCATTTCTACTCCGTTTAAGAATCATCAAACTGTCTCGAAGCAAAACTTTCAGCTCCGGTGTTGGTCTTTTATTATCTCCTGCTTCAATTGAAAATCCACTTTAGAAAACTGTGTAAGGGTAGAAATGTAGTCTTTCATGTTGACGTCGGAAGAGATAAGAAAACAAATATATCGCTGTACTTTACTTATTTACTGTGTGGCTAGCTCCATGGCTAGCTCACTGTGTCTTACTCTGCAGTTGTGGAGTCACAATATCTGGGATCATGAGCGCCCCCTGCCATGAGGCAAGAGAACTGCTTGCCTCACCTCGAGTCTGTTTTCTGCCGTTTCTAATCGCTCCTCCGCACACAAAACACGATACACACAGTTGGTGACAAAAAAAACACTGTACATTATTGACATAAGCTAGATTATGGAAAATCAGTCCATATATTAAATGTTTTTTTAGCCATTTTATTGCTGGCGTACAGACAGGAGGACCTGCTCTCATAGAATGGCAGCCAGTTCAGTTAGAGAGGTTGATCAATCCCAGGTGAGGCTCAGCTTCCTGCTGCCTCACCGGCTTCGCTTCTGAGCATCTGAATGGGAAAATGCGAAAATCCAGCGATTTTGAAGAAAAAATCATCAGAATTGGTTAAGCTAAGTAAAAAATAGATACTCTATAGTACAAATCACAGGGTGAAAATGGCAATATAAATGATTTTATTATTATATATTATTTTTTTCCATGACGATAGTGAGGCTCTGCCTCACCTGCCTCCCCTGACCGCACGTATATATATATATATATATATANGGAAATCAAATTTATTAACCAATGGAGGCCTGGATTTGGAGCCACACACAAAATTAAAGTGAAATGTTCCCTTTATTTTTTTGAGCAGTATAATATTGCCTGTGCTCTCCCTCTTAACCCCCCAACTTTAAAAGTCTAGCTCCACCACTGTCTTTCCCCACCCATCCAACCTTATGTCCTGCATCTTCTAACACCTTGGCAGCGGTCAGTCCAGCCATGCCCCCACCGATGACTGCCACATGTCGAGGCATCCTGGCAGCCGGGAGTCCGTTCGTCACAATGTCCAGGAGCTCTCTGTAGTCAGCGTCCTGGAGACACTCATAGAGAGGGTCTCCTATGATCCCGCTGGCTGCCAAAACCACAACTCCAACTAGAACCAGCGGAGCTGAGAAACAGAGACATAAACAACTTAAACCCCCTTCCCTCTGTTTTCCTTCATTTAAAGGAGTACAAAGTAATGAGTTGTCGCCAAGGTCACATTAAAACTAACAAAAACTGAAACCCTAATCCTAACCCTAACATTTTCATTAATTAAAATATATAAAAAAGTTAATTAATGAGGAAAAAAATATAACTGGAACTATGTTGTGCATTTATAAACCTAACTAAAACAAACAGAAATTACAATAGGCCTTCGCCAGTGCTTCGGTGCTTGGGCCTAATTATATAATGTCCTTCATGTTTGTGCTTATGAATTAATTTACTAGCCTTTCGAATGGCTTAATTTAATTTCCCTCATACAAGCAGTTTATTTTAGCTGCCGATAAATTACATAGTCCTGCTGGCAGCAGTCTGTAAAATAACAGTAAAGGTTTGTAGAAAACACTAGACACTCATTTTTGAATAATATTTCAATACAGTTACTGAAAATGATTTCTTCTGTTAAGTATTCCAATTGATCTATTCATAATTACAATATAATTCTTTGACTTCTTTATTTCTGCAACCAACAATTAACCAAATTATGAAAAACTAAAAATATAAAAACTAAACTAAAACTAAACAATATTTAGCTGATAACTACAAATCAGTAAATTCACTCTAAAAACTAATTTGAACTAACTGAATTAGACAAACAAAAATTCACAACAAAATAAAACTAATCTATAACTAAAAACCCCAAACTATTATAACTGTAGTTGCGACAAATTGTATGATGTCTGATTGTAGCTATATATTGTCACCTTCCTGAAATAATGGCCTATGTCATTTTTTTGTGAAAAGTAATTTTAGAAAAAAAAGAATCACCAACTCTGTCTTTCCAAAAAAAATCTTATGGCAAAAAAAACAAACAAACAAAAAAGAAAACCACTTTTGGCAAAGAATGACTTAGGCTGTTATTTTAGGAAGGTGACAATATGCAACTGTAAAACCTACCGTATTTGCACAGAGCCATGTGAGGCATCATCTGGAGAGCAGAACTCCACAATTTGGACCTCCTCTCTCTGCTGTGTGTGATGACACTCAGAGAGGAAACAGAAACCTAACAAATACAAGCCTGATTTAGGTTTGTAGAGAGACAAATGAGCTAAATGAACAACTGAGTGTTTCACTGAATTAGATATTTAAAAAAACACGCAATATGATACAAAACCTGATAATTTTTGCATTTTTCCAATTGAAATAAAAAAAATAAGTATCATCCCTTCCAAGCTACATTAACTCACCTCTGTCAAAGGAAATGTATTGTAAGTAGTTGGAGCTCTGGGCATGACGGAGCAGCAATGACCCCGAGGCTAAAGTATCAGAGCGGTGAGGCTGACTGGGAAACCTGAGGAGCACAGTGTGTGTCATGCTGCACACAAGGTCATTTTTGTGATGGCTCCCTCAGGTCTTCCAGAAATATTTTCCCACACCGGCTCGAGAGTCAACCACACTGAACAAATCAGATTAGTGAGGGAACACAAGTCATCAGCACACCTCATTTCCTCCATCTTCCCTCATTCCAGGATCTGACCTGAAAGTGCTGCTTTGGATCTGTCCAAGAAATGCTCCAGCTCAACTTTCAGACACCCCCATTCCTCCAAACAGTCAGTTAATAAAGATTGCTAGAAACATAAATTGGTGCTTACTCACCAGAGAGAGAATGTGAGACTAGATTCACCCACTTCTCTGTTTGTCTTCCACAGAGCTGGAAACAGATGGTTTTTGAAAGCAAATGAAAGCAAAAGCAGGGTTGGAGTTTCATTTTCCTGACTTCAGACCTAAAAAACAAAACAAAACAAACAACAACAAAAAAACCCTGCACAAAACAAGTAAGTGCTGGGGATTTTTTTACGAGCAGTCACGGGGAAAAGAAAGTACAAATTCTTTCCATTCCAAGATTTGACTTGTCTAAGTAATAAAAATTATCTGGTAATGACCTGTAAAATTATTTCATATAAACTGTACATCATATTAGATAATTAAATTCTGTCCTTATATTTTAACTTTTTATACTGAACAAAAATTAGGTATAATAAAATAATAATAATAATAATAATAATAATA
>NW_006800439.1:292662-314477 GCF_000485575.1 Poecilia formosa | reverse complement strand
CTTTTTAAGTGCCTTAGTAATCTTTTACTATTTTTGTTAAAATTGCAAAGAATAAAAAAATGATAATCATGATGTAATGTTTAAGAAATTTCCTAGATCTTATAGATGTAAGATCTATAATCAACAGCAGGGGTCCCCAAACTACCGGCCCGCCTCCACATTTGGTCCGGCCCCCTGAACAATACCAGAGAGCATTCAGATTTCTTTTCATTTATTGTATTTTCCGGTTTATATGTGGATTTTTCTTCAACCACCAGGGGGCTCTTTAGCAGGAAGTGTGTCCTGTAAATTGTGGGGCGCATTGCTCTCATCTGTTGGACTTTTAAGGAACTGCTTGACTTTTATGTTATTTAATCAATACGGTTGTTTGCTAGCGGTAGAGCAGATGAACACGTGTCTGTTATGAACGCCGCATTCCAGGTTGAATTCTTCGAAGCAATGCCTGTAAGTAGCAGCTTATACTTCAAAACAAGCCTTTTTGTTAACATATGAGAAATTGATATGTTAAAGTTACATTCCCTCAATGGAATATATACTAGTCAGTCCCAGTGACCGTTTCATTTATGGGTTTTGCCCATCTGCTTTCTGGGTAAAAATCAATCGAGAAACGCACCTCCCACCCCCCGTCAACAATCTCCGGCCCCCCACCAGAGAAGGTAAAAGTTATTTGGCCCTCACAAGAAAAAGTTGGGGGACCACTGATCAACAGGATTAGCTCCAGTTCACACTCCAGACCAGATGGTGGCGGTATTGCACACTGTCATAAAAAAAAACGCCATAAAGAAAATAAAAAACTTGAACGCAGGGAAGATAACAGGCGCTGTTCAAAATCGCCATTTTTACTCGCATAGTATTGCCTTAAAAGTAGAGAGGGCCTTGACAATAGTTACTAATTTTGGTAAATTCAAGCTGGTGATGTCCTTGTCCGAGTTAGACGACAACACAACGGGACAACAACCGATGGAAATGAAATGTGAGTCACAAAAGGAGCCCGGAGGGACAAAGGTTGCTAACGTGTTGCTAGCTAGTGGTAAGTTTGCTTATCAATTATCTTCGTTTAATTATAAACAGTGCAGTACAGATATATAACTTACGTTGGTTTCATAAATAATTATTTTATCAATTTTATTGACTTGTATGATTATTACTATAGCAATCATTCAGCTTCATGTTATAAATGCATGGAGGCTGTTTGTTGACATACTTTTCTTCATAAACTTAACCTGGTTTTAATTAAGCTCCATAAGACAAAGAGACTTTGATATTGTGAGGTTGTTGTTGTAACTCGTTCATCAATGTTTTTATCTTCAACATATTTTTGCAGTCTAAGTAAATGAAGATGAAAGAGGAAGCCAGAGAGATCAGGTGTTAGAAAACCTAAAGACTTTTCTGTCTCAGAAGAGGCTCTGGCTCCACCAGATCACCAACCAGCTCTGAGGATGAACCTTCACATCGTCTTCATGGGGGAAGGATTTTTTTGTTTGTTTTAATGAGGAACTAACTCATGTTAGGGACATACCAACAGTGTCATTCAGTAAATAATGACAATTTTAATGAGAATTTGATGAAAGGTTTTATGTTATGTTTATGACAGTGTCATGTCAGTCTTATGCACACCCCATCAAATAAAGTGTTACCAAAATGGTAATATATTGAAAGCACAATGTTATAATTTTTGTTCTTTAAAGTAATAACTTTCATGTTTTTTTTTTATCACACTTAAATTGTCATATTCATTATGTTCACTTTTGACATGTAAACTGATAATTTATGTAAAGTTCATAAAGTTGAGTAAAATTGGACAATTTTAAAGTGTCGGTAGTAAAACAAAATATTTGAATTACCTTGAACATCTTGTGTAATTAATCTTTCCATGTAATTGTAGCCTAAAACAATGTAAGTATTGTAATTATGCATGTAATGTACAAAATAGGAAAGCAGGAATAAAGAAAACTTTTATGAGTAATTAAAATTGTACTTTATTAGCAATAGCAGTAAATCAAAACTAAAAGGTGTAATTTAAATACATTACTAATATATTAGCAGTATATTTAAAATATTTAAAGTATATTAAAATTATATTTTTAATATAATTCTATGACAGAATTAGTACACTCAAAATATACTAATGAAGCTTTTGAATAGTACATAAAGTATACTTAAAGTATACTAAGTACAACTTGAAGTTGTTCCAAAAAAGTATGTTTAAGTATACTAAGTATACAAAAATTGTAATTTAATACTATTTAAATACTATTAAAATATACTAAGCACAAAAAGTTGTTCCAAAATAGTACAGTTTACATGCTATAATATCCTGAATAATTTAATTCTAATTCTTCCATCTCACTTTCTGGTTAGATTTAATCCATAATTAAATCTGAATCACACCTTGTAACTTTAACCAAACCTTCACACTACTTTGTCTCTTATCACAATCAGCTGTGTCACCCATAGACACGGACTAACCTGTGCTCCACTAAAACTGTCCGACTGAATCTTAGCTGCTCTGCCCCGAACTGCAGCTGTCCGAGGTTATGGATATCAAACAACATTTCCCATGAGCCTTTTAGTTAATGACTTCACAAAACAGGAAGTAAACATGAAGGAAAATGTCATCAAGCGGCTTCCCTGAGCCACGACAGATCGTAGAGGTTGCAAACCTTTTCTCTTCAAACAGTGAAGTGTAGCAGCAGGAAGCTGTCACATCCCTTCTGGTGGTGCAGCTGAAGCGTTAGCATGATGCTATGCAGCCTTAGCTGTTCTGCTGGTACGTGATCGCTTTGATAAAACATCCCAGCTGTCATGTCGTTGTTTCAGACTGCTGACACTCAAGGCTAGTTTATTATTCCATTCTCACTACTCTATTGTCTTTAGCAGCTTTAGTTAGGGCTCTGTTGTTGTTCGCATGAAGACTGGCGGATAGGAGACAGTTAATGACGTTAATAATAAAAACCAACCCGTCAGATTGTTACAGTCCATGTTGAATAATATCAGACAAATAAGCAGCTACTGCTTGTTTAAAACAGTGTTCGAACGCTAAGAAAGCGATAGCATCAGAATCACATTATATTATTGAATAAAGGACTAATTCACTGCTTTTATTAAATCAAGATCCATTTTAGTTATTTTTCCCCGCTTCCAGGAAAACTGCATTGAGTGAGCCAGTTTGAGCTAAATACTGTATGCTTCTTCCAGAAATCAGTTTGTGACAATCTGTTTCCATCTCATCTTTCTCTGTCACACTTATCAATTATTTAGAGAAAATAACTTTGCAATACTCTCCTGGAACTGCTAATATCTGTCCATCCACTCAATCAAGATGACTGTACAGTCAGCACACTGGTGTCTCCTGTGAGTTTTCGAAGGCGGCCTGGTCCACGTCAGTCGGCCCCAGGGCCTTTGTTACAGTGTAGTTTTCCTCCATCAGTGTGTCCAGAGCAGGAGAGCTCAAGTCCAGTCCTCCAGAGTTACCATCCTGCAATTTTCAGATGTCCCTGCTCTAACACACCTGAATCAAATGAATGGCTCCTTAGCAGGTCTGTTCAGAGCTGATCCTGGTCTGTTGGAGTAAAGATGCGTCCAAAAGTTGCACAACAGTAGCTCTAGAGGACTGGACTTGAGCACCCCTGGTCCAAAGCATTTATGTTGTATAATAAATAATCTAACAACAACTTGAATAGTCACCACAAACTTTGTGTTCCTTTGAAAAACTTTAAGTCATTGCTGTATTCATGATTTCCATCTTAAGCTTATCCCACCTCATGGAGAAATATTTATACTAATGCGCCAAGTCTATTAGGAGGTTTACATTTAAATTTTTTTTTTTTCCAGGTGTGCCGTTTCCCTGGCCTGCATGATCCCTGCTTCTCTCTGTGAACGTGCTCAGGGCCATGGCTGAGGGGATGGGACAGAGGAGCCTTATGGGCATCGGTGTGCTGCTGGCTTGGCTCTTGCTTTTCCACCTGTTGGTCAATATTTGGCTCCTATGTGTGTTCACCAGCTTGCTGCTGGTGCTCGGAGGTTGGTTTGGCTCCCAGGCTATCCTAGAGTCCAACAGCTTGGTTCACCTGGAGAGGTTCATCAGTCTGGAACAGGTGAGTGCATCACTAAATGGGTTTGTTTGTTCATGTCTTTGCACATGTGTGTGTTTCATTTTGTGTCTGCAAAATAATCAGGAAGTACTGAGAAAAGATAACCTTAGCTTAGACTTTAGTTGCATGGTCAAATGTAAAACCTTGCAAAAGCATTCATACCGTTTGAATTTGACATGGCACGTCACAACCACAAACTTTATTGTGTCTTACTGGGGTAGTCTGTCATAATGCGTCATTTTGAAGTGGAAGAAAAAGATAAACAATTGAAAAAACTCATGGAAGTACTCCTAAATAAAATCTTGTGCAACCAACTGGCTTCAGTAGCCAGCCAGTCAGTAGAGTCCATCTGTGTCTACCTCATTACAAAAATAAATCTAGCTGAATTGTGAAGATGTTGGTAGAATGATGAACACACAAGCCATGAAAACATCATAAAAGTTAACGTTTAAAGATGCGCAAATGTGGAAGAGACTTGCAGCAGAAGGTGGTTCTTCAAAGTATCCACTCAGGAGGATAGAAAACGTATGCATACCTCACTTTTCTGATTATTTGCTGTGAATTTCAAAATAAAGAATCATTCTTCATTCTCCTCAGTACTGTGTACTCCAACACAGTACTCCACTTGTGTGCTTTATGTGATAAACCACACAAGTGTACTTTGTGTTGGTTTATCACATAATTTTCTCCCAAAAATACATCGACGTATACTTGCTTAGAGGATTTAATGATTGTTTTCCAACAGTTGATTCTGGGAACATTGTGGCCTTATTGTTATTAGATTTTAAATGCAGTGTTTGATACTATTAACCATGACATCTTTTTATTTCGACTGCAGCTCTGTGTTGGTCTTAAGGGTACAGTTTTAGATTGGTTCTAGTCATATTTGAAAGACAAAATGTTTTCTGTTCATCTGTAGCACCACCCCTACAGTATGGAGTACCTCAAGATTCAATCATAGGCCCTATTTTGCCTATATTAGCTAGTATAGGCAGGGGGCGCTGGCGGAAATTTTTACAAAAGGGGGGCGCTGGGATTCCTTTGGGGGGGCGTTTGGTCGAAGGTAAACTTTACACCTTAAATGCACAACAATACCAGTTTAGACTTTGAGCAACTTGGTAAAACTGTATTGTGTAACATTAAATCATGCCTGGCTGACTGCAACTATATCGATGGCAGTTCTTCTTCTTCTTCTTCTTCTTCTTCTTCTTCTTCTTCTTCTTCTTCTTCTTCTTCTTCTTCTTCCTCTTCTTCTTCCTCTTCTTCTTCTTCTTCTTCTTCCTCTTCTTCTTCCTCTTCTTCTTCTTCTTCTTCTTCTTCCTCTTCTTCCTCTTCCTCTTCAGTGTTTGTAGCTTTTTGGCGCAGCTCCTGCTACTAGTAGCTTCATCGCATCAGTTCAGTGTTACACCGGCTGATGACGTTGCTGTGATCCACTTGTCTGGAGTCTGATTTTAAAATATTTTATGTTTTACTGAGGATTTTTGTACATATGTTTTGGCAGTTCTGTGATCATGTCAAAGCAGCAGCTTATATTAAAAAGTGTTTTATTTCCGTTTGAAAGCTGCCCGCTTCCATGGAAGGACAACAGAAAATCGCTCTTATAAATATGTAATTACTAAAATCACGATACCTTCACTGTGTATCCCTCTGAAAAATGAACCCATTTAAATAAAGAAATCCCTCCATGGTGATACCACGACAGAGAGCATTCATTTTATAGCGATAACACCGGAGCTGTAAGTGGTCCGGTATGAAACGGATGTGAAAGAACAACACAGCACTTTTACATTTCAATAATCAGAATACTGAAATTGTTTCCGTTGTTTTAAAAGGTTTATGTCAGTCTGCCTTTTCCCCATTGATACGTTTCCCGGCTGCCCTGCACCTTAAGGGGTTGAAAAAAAAAAACCAAACGTCGCGCACAATGAGCAAAACTCTGAAACAGGAGAAGCGGGACATAAAACGGAGCGACGAACTAGATGTGAATTATGGCATAAAAACAGGAAATCCGACGCTGAACAGTGAAAAATCAACACATGATGTGAAACATGATGATTAGGCGGCGCAGCAAGTGATGGATGAAGATTACTGATGGTCAATAAATGATAAAATAAAACTAGCAACAGGAAAGAAACTAAAGTGGACATAGCAATAAACTAAGAGAGGATAATATTAATCAAAGGAAACTAAATGGAAATGAATGAAGAACAAAATGCAAGAATAAACTAAGAAACTAAAGTAAATGCAGAGGAATAAACTGGTATGGCAAGACCTTTCGAGCAATAATTAATACAGAGGACTGTATGGCAAGAATAAACACACTATTTCCAGATAAAAGGTAAAATAATAATGTTGAAGTGCCATGGGTTTGTTGAGACCACATCTAATACTGAGAATAAATATATCTTACAGACCATAACAGTAAAGAACTGATCATTTATTTATGTTTTTAATTAGATTTGATATATTTATTTCTTCAATATTATTTTTCATGTCAGTGTTAATGTGATGAGGCTGATGACTCCATGACACTTTCAGTTTGACTCATTAGGATTTAAGAACCAGATTTGTTCTTTGTAATTTCTGTCCAGTAAAACTATTAATCTATAATCAATAGACAGGTCTATATAAAGATATTATCCATGTTTCTGTCTCATATTTGTATGGCATTAAAGGACCTGGAACTTTTGTTTTTCCACTGAAAGCTCTGGTTTGCACAGTAAATGCCATGTGGGTGAAGTTTTATGGATGATACTCTGATGTCCCATTCTCCTGAAGGCAGCACAGAGCTGCACCACCAGAAACCGACAGAAACACTGAAGAGAAGAAGAGCTATGATTAATGTAGTTACAGTTCTATCCATGCTTTAATGTTGCAGAGCTCAGTCGTTTTGCAAATAGTTCAAAGTTTAAACTGGCATGTTGTTCATCTTTTATCTGGTCATATTGTGTAAGATTTAACAACTAGAAAATGGCAAAGAATAAGAATATTTTTTCCACTCTGATTGGCTGCTGTTAGGCCTACTGATTTTAACTTTAATGTTCATTGCATTTTTTGTAAACACCTGTGAAAATAATTTCTATTCCCATGGCTTTTTTGTTCTCTGGGAAATTATTTCTGATGATAAATACAGAAACAAGCATAAAAATCAAAACATCTACAATAGTGATAGTAATATTAATAATAAAATAACAGTAGCCTACAAATTCTTTGGTGGGGGGCCGGTGAGGGAACTGGATAAAGGCCAGGGGGCGCTGGCCCAAAAAACGTTGAGAAACACTGAATCAAGAAGCTGGCTATGGACAGAGCTCTGTGTCCGAGCACATTCAGAGATTTTATTGTTTGGCATTTCCGTAAGGCCTGACATGGTAATTTACTTGTCCTGACTGGTTTAAATTGAGTCTTTATTCTTATGTGTTTTTATATGTGCTTTTATGAATACTGTACAGCACTTTGGTGCAGTTAGTGTCTGTTTTTAAAATGCTTTATAAATAAATTGAAGTATTTATAAAGTGATAAAATATGAAAAAGTGGTACATGTGGTGTTATGAGGCTCATTTGTCTCAGATTTGTTCTCATCTGCATTTCAGGTTCAGTCATCTGCGGAGGACGAAGAACATTTGGACCAGGAGATCCATAACACAGTGAGAAAAATAATCAGAGACTTTGTCATTTCATGGTACTCCACTGTGTCCACAGAGAGTGGTTTTGAATTAGAAGTTCAGGAAGCCATGATCTCTATGGCCATGAAGCTGAAACAGCGTGCCAAACACATTGACAGAAAGGTAAGAAGCTTTAACAACATCAGGTACATTTTGATTTTGGAAATCATGCACACACAGTAGGACAAGAAACTTTTTGTATTTTCTCAGGAGCTGACGCAGAAGGTCCTGAACCTGGTGGGCGGCCACCTGCAGGACTACCTCACGGCAAAGGAGCTGGCCAAAGAAAAACAGCACAGTGAGAACGAACAGTTGTGGAAAGCGTATTCCTCTATCGCCACTCCTCACGTTGCTATGAGCGACTATTCAGCAGAAATCAACTACATCCGAGCCGTTGTGGCTCTGCTGCTGCATGTTTTGGTGCCATCACCTCATTTAGAAACCAACACAGGACGATTTGTTGTTGGAGAGCTTATCACCTCTAATGTCTTTCTCCCTCTAGTGGCTAAACTGTCAGACCCTGACTGGTTAAACCTCCTGATCATAGAAATCCTCTGTAAGTCCAGCACACGGCTGGACTCTGTTGCATCCAAACTAGAGACTTGCAGCTTGCCATTACCTGCTGCTGAATCTGAGACTCCAACTCTACAGTGTGTAACTCAGGCGAACAGTGAGTCGCTTCAACAAGGAGCAGAGATGGAGCTGACTGATGACACGGAAGCTGCTCTACCTGAACTCCATGCCTACGATGCAACTGACACAGAGGAGGTGAAGTTCCCCCAGACTTTCTCTGGAGAAGAGGAAGCTTCTCGACCGTTTTTAAGATGCTACCTGAGAGGAAGAAAGTCCAACCCATTTTACCAAGAAACTGACTCTGATCCTGACTCTCCTTTGGCGGACTACAAACCCACCTCCACTGATTCTTTGATCATGATAGGTCAAGTAGACACACTGTATAACAGATCCAAAAGTTATATCACAACTGCTGAGGACAACAGTAGTATAGACTTGGAGGAGGTTTCCCCAAGTCCAGTGGACGGCTCCTATCCTAAGGTCTTGTTGAATTCAGTACTTGTGGACAGTCCTAATGACGGGTGCCTGTCATCACTCAGGGACACAGAGATAACTTGCAGTACCAACAGCCTTCAGGATCTGAAAAGAGAAAACAGTTCCCCTGCAGCAAGTCAAAGCAGAGAGCTTGTCTTGGGTGTAGAGCCGACTGGATTGGGGAATCCTAGCGAGCTGATCATGGCTAGTCCACTGCAGGGCTGTTCTCCTGTGTCGACATTCAGTTTTGAGCCCCTTAGCAGTCCAGAAGGACCGATCATCATCCAAAACCTCCGCATCACTGGTACCATCACAGCCAAAGAACATCGCGGCACTGGCTCACACCCATACACACTTTATACCATCAAAGTAAGTGATGTTTCTTTTGTCAGTCTCAGAAGAAGTTCTCCCGGTAATATATTTTTAATATTGCTATCCAGTTGTTTGCAGACTGTTGTTAAACTGATGATCTACTTGGATTTTCACACACAACTATCTTTTGTCAGAGAGAATTATGCATGGGCAAAAGGGTGAAACTTGGTGAAACTCAAACTTGCTGGATATTTCTACAAACATAATGATCTTTACTTTAAAGTTATGTACATGCAAAGTGCACTGTGTTACACACAGTCTAACCTGTACTAGAAATAAATAAAGCTGTTTTGGTTTCCAGTATGAGACGTCGGTGGGTTATGAGAACCTGGAAAGCATCCAAGAAGGCTCTGAGCTTATAGAGTCAATAGAGATAGGCTCAGAGAATCCAAACCCTATCCAGCCTGTGGCATATCACATGGTCAACAGAAGATACAGCGAGTTCCTTAACCTACAGACTCGACTTGAAGAAAAATCAGAACTGCGGAAATTCATCAAAGGTAGGTACAACTGCTTTTGTTCAGTTGGCTTTGTTTGTTTTACTCATTTAAAAAGTTTTGTCTGTAGAAACCCATTTACTTTAACACAGTGATTTCATACTGAACTAACTAAAAATAAAAACACATGTAATCTACAGACTAATTATTAATTTAAAGGTAATGATCCTTAAACAATCTCTAAAATTAGTAATTAAAGGAGGAGTGTAGCAGCTCCCCCAGCTCTTGAATTACTAATTCAAGGGTTTTTATTTTCGTTGAAGATCAACCATGATCATCACAGTCACCACAATAACCTCAGTCACCGTGAAAACTAAAACATATACAAACATTGGAATACAAAACATAAACTTACAATACAAACAAGAAGACAAAACGTGCCTCGCTGCTTTCACTGGGGAACACTAAGTGTTGATTTCTTTGTGCCAAACACACCTTGACAGTTGTTCAAGTCATTCATTGGTGCAATGATTCTGCCAGCTTTTATAGGGCTTGCCCTCATTAGCTACGGCAGCCTGTGAGGTACATACAAACTCCTCCACCCCCAAACATTACAAAGTACAAATGCCTTTAAACAAAACATAAACCACCAACAGTACTAATCAAAACAGACAAACATCCATAAACTATCTGCGACATTCATAATTTAGAAAATTCACTTTGAATAATTTACTTTACAAATTTAAATAATTTAGACAATTTATTTTAAATAGTTCACTATCCATTACAAGCAATATGTAAAATCAACTTTTCTTGAGCTTTACATTATGTTATAATAATGTAAAACATCAACATCAAAAACATACCTGGAGTGCATTAATTCTTTCATGCGTGTTTTAGAAATCTTCTAATCTCCATGGCAACCATTCAGCTGTGCAAAATGCCTGGCTGGACCTAGCTCCACCTTTGAGGACACAACTTCTCCTCACAGCTGCAGTTTTTACCTCACAGAGTCGCCCACCCCCAACCCCCCAACTCTTCCACTCAGCTACTTCAGACTAACCAGCAGCAATTAGCAAACACCTGGTGGAACTGTGCATCCGCTGAACTACTTCTCAGAGCAGCACTTTTAAAATGTAGGTAAAGGTTTAATAGAGGAGTTATGATGTGATGACCTCCCAAAGGTGAAGTTTCAAAAACAGCAGAAGTTTTTAAAAAGACAGAGGCCAAATTTTACGCCACTAAATTACAACGTCAAATTTCTTTTAAGTCATGTTTGATTTACATAGCACTTTAATAACAACTGAAGTTAACATAGTTACTTGATTGTGCTGTAAAATAGCACTACATACCTGGAAAATGGATAATACTGCCCCTGTAATTATTATTGTTTAACAATTATTGTTTGGCACAACTGGGAACTTTAACCTCATCTTAATCTAAAAAGGGGGGAGGAAAAATGGGGATGGAGTAAAACAGAAAACAAAGGAAACCCAAAGTTTCAGAGCACCAGGATAATCTGTCAGTTTTCAGTACCAGATCATTGGCATAAGGATTGTGAAAGACACTTTAATTTTGGTCCTGCATATGGTGGTGTTCATCTTTTTTTGCGGGGGGGGGGAAAGGGGGCATGTTGGTTTCTGCAAATTCAATTATAGGTTCAGTGAATCTCTCTTAGAACAGATACTATCTTAATTGGATGGCAGGTCACCTTTGGACCAGTGGTACGACTTTCTCTTAGGCACCTGAACTTTGGGAGGTTCCTCACTTTAAATTAAGAATCACACTTTAAATCTGGATAAGTTGATTTTCGTCTCATTTCCGATATGTGAAGAACAAGGAAGTCCTGCAGAGGTTCACTTAAAAATAGACCACTTAGCATAGTATACAGTGCCAACAAAAATATCAACTATCACATACATGCATATTCCAAATCAGCATCTGAGACACAATGCTTATGAACAACAGTTTGAAGGCCATCACTTTGAGGCAAATTCTGAAGGGGGCTGGGCAGCAAATATGTTTTGCAGATGAAACTCTGACATTAAGATGTTTACTCCATACTATTATCTACTGTGTTACTGTCTTTGCTCTAAATAAAGTTGTATTCATATAACTTGTAGGTGTGAAAGGTCCAAAGAAAGTTTTTCCTGACATGCCATTTGGAAACATGGACAGTGACAAGATTGAGGCAAGGAAAGGACTTCTTGAAACCTTCTTAAAGGTCAGGGGTTAGTTTTTCTTTCTTTTTTTTTTTCTTTTTTTTTTTACCAAAAGACACTTTACCCCATTGTATCACACTAAATACTGTCTGTTTTGATCTCTGCAGCAACTGTGTTCCATCTCTGAAATAGCCAACAGTGAAGAGATGCAGGAGTTCCTTGCTCTCAACACAGATGCTAGGATTGCCTTTGTGAAGAAACCGTTCATTGTGTCTCGCATAGACAAGGTTGAAAGTTCAACATTTTACCAGGATTCTGTTGTCCACATGTTGTTAATTCACTATCCTGGGATAAGTTTTCAAGCATGTTTGAGAAAACTTAAAACTTGAAAACTTGTGTCATATATTATGTTTTCAAATGACCTGCATGTGACCTACTGGCTACCCAAGGCTGAATGAATGGATGAATTAATTAATCCCACTTTTGATAAGCACACAGTATTTTGCTATGATGATTCAAATCTTCTTTCGCACAACTAGATCTAACCAGGGCACATCATTAGATAAATAAATTAGGTTTTTGAGAAGCTATTAATAGAGCAGCCACTCCAGTGCAATTACCAGTATGTGCTTTTCCTTCTGTACCGCTGTTTGACGGGCACAGAGGATAACGATGTTCTGCAAATATCAAAAACATTCTGACTTATTTTACCAACATATTGTTGTGTAAAAATAATTTCTTCAATTGAAGATAATAATATTAAGTTTGACATGGCTTTAGGACCAGTGAAGGTGATTCCTAAAGGGGACAATGCATGTGGCAGATATTTTCCAGATTTTTGTGTTCTTAAACCTGGAATACAAATTAGGCAAATATGAATACTTGCAGATATCTACATAACACATGGGCCAATACTGCATAGGTATTATGAGTTATTCCAGAATATCTATAGAGTATTACTTCAAGATACAGTTAAAATTGCAGTATGTAACTTTTATTTAAAAAAATCTTTTTTTTTTTTTTTTTTTTTTTTTTTTTTTTACATATCTGTTACAGCTATATGACTGTGTCCTAAAAGTATAACATGAGACAAATAATCTGTAGGAAAGAAATGTAGCTATGTAGCTCCTGTGCCTCCTTCCTTTCAATCTACCCAGGAAGGAGGCAGCGTGGTTGTTTCCGTCAGAAATGACCATTCTGAGCCAGGAGGAGCGTCTTGGCGCTGTCAATCACTTTCTTGTATGCACTCCACACACCCACTTTTGTGTTGTTCTCTGCTAAGCTACAGCAGAGCCTGTTATAAATGCTAAGGCTAGTTAGCATAGCCGTCAATGATGGTGAGAGTATTTTTTTCACATATTATCTGTCTCATATTATTCTGTCACAGCATTGGCAGTTGTAAGAAATATGTAAAAAGCATTTTTACATATTTCTTTGATCTGCATCTTTGATCTGAGTTAACACTTTTTTGCACAAGTAGCCCTTCCTGTCTGTTTTTATCCACTGCTTTAACTACTACTGCTGTTTTATTTCCGCCTCCTTTCAGCTGCTTCCTTCATTTATTTCCACACTGGATCGTCCACCTCCATCTGAGCATATCCCTACTGTCCTCCTCTGTCACACTTACCATCTGCATTTCTTTCTTCACAAAACATGAATCTGTTCTGTGGTTTTCAACTTCCTTTATCCATACATCTCCTACCCAACCTCTAGATCCATCTTTTTTGGATAGCACCAATGTCTCTAAATCATAAATTTCAACAAACTTTCACTTGTTTATTGTTTCTTGATTCTACTGACTATAGGCACTCTTCCACCTGCTTAATATTGTCACTATATGTTTAAGCACACACTGCATGATATGTTATTATGGTCAGACTTATGGACTAAACCAAATAACAATAGAATGAAAATATCCTTTATTGTCCCACCTTGAGAAAATTAAAGATGGAGCAATTTAAACATACAAAATAAGAGATTGTCCATTTTTACAAGAGAAATAATAATATTGTTATTAAAAATAGTATATTCAGATTTATAGAAATGTGCAACTTAGTAGGGCTACTTAAAAATTGTACAAAATTTGTACATCCGTGCCTAGAAAACAGCAACAGGTTATTGACAAGAAGTAAAAACTGCAGATTTCAGCAGGAAATGAGGAAAATTGCAAATAACAGTTTGGATATAAACATTTGTGGAGTTTTGTTGGGAGCAGTGACGGTTCTGGGGTGTAACGGCTGCTGGAAGGAAGGATTTATGATGACGCTCCTTAATGCGCTAGGATGCAGCACTTTGTCACTGATTAAAGTAAGAGAAAACAGCTGAGGTCTAGAGAAACATCAGACTTTAAAATGTCTGGACAACTATTATTGAGATCAGCTTTAAAAGATTACTAAAAAATATTGGCTGCTTGGAAGGAATTGACATATTTAGAGGTCAGTGTTTTTGATTAAATATGTTAAAGATTTGTATGCACATACATTGTTTGCTTCTTTCGCTGATTGATTACTATTTTCTTTTAGAACTTGAATGGTAACATTCTCCTGTTTTGTGGAAACTTTGATGGCATTATATTGTAACAAAACATAAAGAATATGAAGTGGGTGTTAGACTTAAATAAGTTGTGTGTAAACACCCGGAGCCAAAACCACAAGTACATATTATATTTCTTGGCTAAGTTAGATAAAATGATAATAAATAAGATATTTTACCTTCTTATATAAGGTAAAATATCTTATTTTACCTTATAAGATATTATAAGGTAAATGGTTAGCTTATAACCCTTTATAAGCTAACCCTTATAAAGGTTTAGCTTTCACACACAAATTCCATGTGTGTGAAATTTGCACTCAGATTTCACAAACTGTGTGCAAAGTTTTTACTGTAATTATACCTCAGACAGATCACATAGGAACAACTGACCAGTCAGAGGACATATGGTTTTCTTACCTTTATCTCAGCAGGTCCTGAAGGTTGGAGAAGAACCTTAAGATTCACTTGGACTATTTAAAGTAAAGGTTTTGTTACCAGAACCTTGATGTGATTCACCCAAATTTTCACAATTCCACTTGCTTTACATAGAACAAATACAAATATTTTTGACATGTTTGAATTTTATTTAAGTACATATATGCACCGTTTAACTATCTCACTGTTAGTATTTCCGTTATTTTCACCAAATGGCTTCTGAAAATCTTTTGTCGAATGGTAAATGTCCTGTAGATTTCCTGTGTCAGTGATGCCAAGTTTAGCCCATGATCTGTCAGGAGAATGCTTGGGGTTTGTCATCATGTGTTTTATGTTTGCACATGTAGATTGTGGTGAATGCTATTGTAGGGACCCTGAAGACAGCATTCCCTCACTCTGAACCTCAGAGCCCCACAGAGGACACCGAGTCCGAGGTGGATGGAGGGAAGATGGGTACAGACAAGAAGAATCGGTAGGAGACTTCTTTAGTTCTCCATACATTCTATCCAAGCTTTATTCAAGTAATTCATATTGAACATGCTATTTATTTATTTCCAATAAAACACATTTCAGGTTGTTTTTGTAACGTGGCAAAAATGTTAAAAAGATTAGATATGTTTGCAAGTCACTGTATACCACATTACACAATCAGCTGTTGAAAGCAACAAACATCAACTTCAGTAATGTCCATTTTGCATAGTGTCTTTTTGCTAAACTTTCAAATTTATAAGATCTAACTTTTACTTATTTTATGGAGGGTGGGTCCCACCATCACTTACATTTAAAGATATTTGCAATAATTTTTAACTTAATAAAGCTTTGTATTTATAGTTTAACTAGTTTACTGTGAGTATTTCTAAACTCAAATAAGATTTTTTCTGAAGTTTGTGCTCATGTAGTTAACATCATCTTTACTGTTCCTAATCGTAGCTCACGTCTCAAACTCTCCAGCAAAGGCGTCCCTTTCATGAACGGCTCAGAAATTAGGCCTCCTGTGTCGTTTGTTTGGGACCAAACCAGCACAGTACGTGAACTTTGTAATCACAGTTCTGTAATTCACTTCTGTTTGAAAACTTAGTGATGCTCTTTTTGAAACACATTTGGGCAAACTGAATGTTACATTTATATAATTTCCCCCTCAATGTAGCAAAGGTGGGATTTGTTTTCTCATGTCATGGTTCTGCTGTCTCCTTCAGGTGTTTAATGGCATGACTCTGGTGGATTTACAAGCCTTCATTACTGAGGAGGAAAAGTCATCGCTGAAGGAGGCAGAGATGGAGGGAGGTCCAGTGTTAGGGCAGTGGGCAGGCTGCCGGGGTCACGGTGTGAGAGCAAAGCACGGTAAGAAAGTCTCGCTACTCTAGGTTTTTCTTCATCTTTTAAAACGACGCTGACATTATAAAGACTGAAGGAAAGATGAAGCAGCAGTGTTGTAAACAAAGAAAAAAAGCTTCGTATACACTTACTCTTTCCATTGGATTTGAAGAGATTGGTAGCGGTTAGGTGTTCCCAACAATCTGAGAAGGGTTGTAAGAGCTTTATTGCACCACCTTTGTAAGTGGAAAACATTTGGGACACAGACTGTAGAATCTTCAATTTGCTGATTTTAATAGCTTAAGGCCATGGTCTCCCAAACAAGTTTAGCTTCTGGACAGGGATCCCCTTTTACAAACCTGCAGACAATGCGACAAAATATTTAAAGACACATTGAATTTTTTATTTATTTTTTTCCTCACTTTTATTTACTGTTCAATCATTATTACATTCGTGTAGCAAGGCTGCCTCATACCTTTTAATTTTAGTTGGGTGGTGGAAAATTTTATCAAGTAATATATTATGACTATTAATCTTATGTTGATATCATAATATGTTACCACAATCCACCACAAATCCCCTCTTTTGATAATAAAATTAGTAATATTTGTATATTAATCCCATCAAATTGTATTTCATCTCCACAGTGTCCTCCACCGCAGGGCTCCTGGATGGTTCCTTTGATCTATTTTCCTGTCAGAAACTTTCCCATTTTGCACTTGCTACGCTAGCTTAAGCAACAAAACGACTTTATAAATGTGACTGGCAGCCAATCAGAAAGATGAGCATGGCAAATAACATTTTCCTGAATTGCCCCGCAATGGGACAATAAAGTCTATTTATATCTTCTGTTTCCATCTACAATTAGTCATTTTAACTTAAAATTTTATAATTCAAAGTCAGATTACATTTATATGTAAATGAAAAAGAAATTAATGATTTAAAATTTTATTCGATTCCTTTTTTCTATGATTATTTTTTATCATCTTCCCTGACTCGCCCACCTAAGAGTCTGACCGTTATTACACTGAAACATCTGACAGAAACAAAACTAGCATTTGTTGGTAAAGTTTGGAATCCTGCAGCAGCAGAAGAAATGGGGAGGGACTAGTGGTGAGGAGGCCAAAAGAGAAGTGGAAGTGGAAATTTTCCCTTTTCAGTTGCGTTTGACAGCCTTAGTTTCTTCATAATTCATTAAATGTATAGTTGCAATCTAAAGACTGTTTTATCAATGCAAGTGAAAACAAAACAATGCATAGGATTTTTAAAAGTTGAGTACTGGTCCTGGTTCCTTCAGTTAGAAACATATAGGGTGATTATTTTTGTTGTAAACCCTGGGCTAATTTTGCCAACTGTTTCAGACCTTTATAATTTTATCTTCACAGTACATCCACCCATCTGTTTGTCCATCCTGGGTCTTCTTCTGAGCTGGTGATATTGAACTTTTTTGTGTGTGTTATTCTGGAATTGCATTTGGGGTCCAGGTTTGTGGAGGAATTTTACTGTCATAAGTCCTGTTTCAGTCTGAAAGAAGGACTTCATGCCTTTGTTCTCACAACTTGTAATCCTCGTACTCAAAACTTCTGCTCTCTTTCAAATATTCACTGTGTTCTCTCAAACCTTTCTCCTAACCCTATAATGAGACAGTTATCTCATTTAGTTTTCTCCCTAATTTATAGGTAGGGAAATAACTAACTGTAATGAGATAGTTATCTCGTTATGAGATCAATTGAGTCGGCTCCCTGGCCTTCTAGACATCATCAGTCATCAGCAAAAGATTAATTGATAAATAATTTTTTTGATATTTAAATTTTTTTTATTGTTTTTCAGTTTTTGTAATCCTAACAATTAACCTGTAATATCAGAAAGACAGCCAAAGAGCCATTTCTAGCTGTGAAAAGGCAGATTATTTTTACAATCATTGTACTGCTCGATTCTTATAAATGATTTGGTTGGGGGTGCGCTTTCTGTTTTGAGTGAGTGAACTCGGCTGTACCAATACATACAACTTGTAACTTTTTGTGTATGAAAGCACTATAATTGCCATGGAGATCTGGTATGGTCGATATGAGTATGCAAAATAAAATGAATGTGTATTCATTTATCCATGTTTTCTGCTGACTACTAAGACAGAGAATGCTACTTCAAGTCAAAGAGGATAACCACCTGTTACTAATGCTCTCTCTTCTCTAACCTTGCACTGCACCATTACTATATCTCATTATTTCAGAAAGCACTTTTAATATGAAATGGTAAAGTCATAATTATGAGGGATCTACTATTTAGAGTTTCATTGGAGTGTATTGAGCTGAAAGGTTCAAATGTCTTCCTGAATGAGCATCTCACCAAGAACATTGCGGATATTGCCAGAAAAGTTAGACAATTGAGGAAGCAAAATAACATTCAGAGCACTTGCACAGCAAAATGCAAAGCATTTATAAAATTATTAGGAACACCCAAAGAATCCAAAGTGTTAATGATCAGATCCTTAGAGGAACTGGACAAATATGTTTAAATGTCGTGACGTGACAAAGGAGGTAAAACAATCACACAGGAACATAATCATGAATATAGCTGATAGAACTGAACTAAGTCGGAACAATAATTTCATACTAAGAACTTATAAACACAGTCAATTAGAATTGTCACCCTTTGAGTATAAACCAAGTTCTGAAATAAAAATAGAAATAAATGGAGTAAATATTGTAAGGGTTTAGGAAGGCAAGTTTCTTGGAGTTATTATTGATGATGATGTAAATTGTAAACCGCATATTCGATATATCCAAAAGAAAATATTAAAGATATATTGTACAAAGCCAAGCAGTTGGTTGGAAAGAAAGCATTGCACATTCTTTACTGTTCTTTACTGCCTCAATTACTGTGCAGAGATAAGGGCAATAAGTATGAAAATTCATGACAATCATGAGTTAAACTGCAAAACGGAGCAATAAGAATTATCGGTAACACTTTATTTGAAGGTGTGTGCATAAGACTGACATGACACTGGCATATTTATGACTGTTGTCATTAAGTGTCATTCGGTAAATCATGACACTTTTAATGCAAAGTTGACATTATTCAAAACGTCTTTGTTATGACAACTTGTCATTAACCAAGAATCATCTGTCACAAATGTCATAATAGTTATCAAAATTTAAAATGTGTATTATTACATTACTGTCATTTGTTGTTAGCGTTAACTGTGACAGTTACAAGGTCATTATAATTGTATATGTTCCCTTAAATATCGGACTAGTTACGGATGTCATTAAGCATTATTACACTGTCAAAAGCTTTAACAACATAGTCATTCATATGTCCCTTTACCTGAAATAAAGTAGAACATGTAGGACCAATAATAAAGATTTTATAAAGTTTTATTACACTGTCAAATGATTTATTAATAGACCCATTAATAGTTCCTCTTATATCAAGTGGAACAAGTAATTCCACTTATGAAGATGTCATAAATGTTATTACAGTGTCAAATACTTTAATAACAGTCAATGTTAACCCTAACCTCAAGTAAAGAGGATGAAGGAGGATCCTTGTCCCTTCTGAAATCCACCACCATCTTCTAGGTCTTCTTCACACCTATGCACCAGGTGTTCCACCTCTTCTCTGTATTTGGACTCATCACTGTTCATGATGCGTCCCACTACTGCTGTGTTTTCAGCAAACTTCACTATATGACAGGGGGGGTGTCTTGCCGAGCAGTCATACATCAGCAGAGTGATGAGGAGGGGGCTCAGCACGCAGCCCTGCGGCGAGCCAATGCTGAGGGTGATGGAGGAGGAGACGGTGTTGTGGATCCTGACAGTCTGAGGTCTGTTGGTCAGGAGGTCCAGAATTAAATCCCCCAGTGTGGGACTCAGTCCAAGAAAGGAGATTTAAGGCTGTAGTGCGGTAGTCATTTAGGCTTCAGTTATTCCGCTGGGAATAACTGAAGAGCATTAATGGAAGACCTTCCATCACTGTGGAGCACTTGAGGACAGGGACGATAGTGGTGGTCTTTAAGCACGTGGGCACAGATGCCAATAACAGTGAGGTGTTGAAGATGTCTGCCAACATCTCAGACAGCTGATGTGCACAGTCCCTCAGTACTCGCCCTGGGATGTTGTCGGGGCTTGCAGCCTTACGAGGGTTGACTTCCTGGAAGGACTTCCTCATATCTTCTGATGTGAGGAAGTCCTTCTGCAATCACATAGAGAGGTGAGTCACCAAGCAGTGGTATAAATCTGGTGCTGAGGGGTTTGTTAAGCTCTATGGCCTCTTTGATGATCCTATCGACTGAATGCAGCATCCCTAGCTTTCAGCAGAGCTGTCACCTCAGCATTCAGCCAGGGTTTCTGGTTTGGATAACAGGTTACTGTCTTGGTGATGGTGACATCATCAGCACACTTGGAGATGAATCCCAGAACAGAGGAGGTGTATTCCTCTCCACCTCTCCCTTATAAGTGCACTGTGTGCAGTGAAAACAGTCCTGTAGCACAGAGGCTGCATCCCTCGGCCACACAATGACTGTCTTCTTCGTTGGCCTTATCCATCTCATTAGTGAACAATAAGCTGGTGCCAGCAGGATGTAGATGTGGTCGGAGAGGGGACAAGGAAGAGCGTTGTATGCACAGTGAATGTTTGTGTACACACAGTCCAGAGTGTTGTGTCCCCATGTAGGAAAGGTGACATGCTGGTAAAAACTGGACAGTGTGCATCAGTTTCATGTGATTAAAGTGCTCCTCAACCACGTCTCCAGATGCTTTATCTGAATCAGTGCCTAAATCAGCCATATATGAATTAAAATATTTCTGGGAGCTGGAGAAGCTGCTGCACTTTTGTCTGCTGCCATTTTTGTGATGAATTCGTAAGCATGCAGGGAGGTTTGCAAGTGGAGATTTGATTGTAACAAAGAGAATTTTTGAATGTGAGGAGAAAGGTTTGAGAAAACACAGTGAATATTTGAAAGAGAAGTTTTGAGTACAAGCATTAAAAATTTTGAGAACAAAGACATAAAATCCTCCTTTCAGACTGAAAATGTGTGCCTTCGATTTATGGCAGTAAAATTATGCCATACAAGTTGCTCAAAGGTTTTGGTTGATTTGACTCAATGCAATATGAAAGAGAAGCACAGCAACTGAAAACTGAACAGAAATAATTTTGGCCCCCAAAGGAACCGAGTCTGCTGGATGATCTTCTGTGAAAACAGCCTGACTATTCTATTGAAAGTGCTGCACAATTGTTGGTATCCAGTTGACAGGGCAGGGCTGATGGTGACTCTTAAGGCAGGGTGTGTATGAATGAATGAATGACTGATTGTAGTGTGAAGTGCTTTGGAGTCCTCAGACTTGATCAGTCCTTTTTACAAATGCAGGATATTTGCATAGCTGTGTTTACATTATAGCCATTTACCATTAATCTCTTGACTCAAATGCCCAACATGCATAAAAAAGAGACACTTTTTTGTGTTGACTACTCTCTTCTGGCCTCTTGCTAAGTTTAGGACTGATTTATTTTTCAGTCTTTGCATTGTTTGGCTCCTGAAAACATTCCTAATTCTTTTGCCCTTATTCCAGTTCCAGGTCTCTTAAATCTTCCCTAATCTTGACTGGTTATTATGAGACTGTGCCTCTGACACTACTGACACTTTAAATCAAACTCAAGGCAAATATATATTTTCACATTCCAATTTCAGATGTCCTTTAGCAATGTCAATTTAAACATATATATACACTGCTCAAAAAAATAAAGGGAACACTCAAATAA
>NW_006800439.1:284513-292587 GCF_000485575.1 Poecilia formosa | reverse complement strand
CACACACACACACACACACACACACACACACACACACACACACACACACACACACACACACACACATACATATATATATGAATATTTCAACATAAGAACCAACTAACCAGCACCAACAGGAGTTTGTGAAAAATGTAGTTTTCTTGACAAAAAACTTTTCTTTCTGATCCATATCTATAAAATGTGAGATTTGTGAATATGCTGCTGAAGTTCCACAAGTACACCACAACCAATTTAAAACTGTTATCAATATAATTTTGTAACTTTGAGGAAAAAAATCCTTAAAAATGTTTTTGCCATATTTTCTGGCATTTAGCACAGTGGTCCCCAACCCCCGGTCCGTGGACCAATTGGTACCGGGCCGCGCAAGAAATAATTAAATATTTCCATTTTATGTATTATTTGAGTCTGGAGGATCTTTTATTTTGAAAATTCTTTAACTGGATTCTCTCAGTTACTTGGACGCCAACACTGAGCCCACAAGCAGCAAAATGATTAAGAAACAGATCAGGTGTCTTTGCAAAGGGGAAAAGGCTCAGAGAAGAGATAGGAGGATGGATTTATCCTGGACCGGTAGGTGAGTCAAACATTAAGCCCCTCTGTGTAACATCCGGCGACCGGCTGCTAATGAGGCAATGAAGCTTCAAACTGCTTCACCACGTAGAGACCAAGCAGGCTGTGGATATAAGCAACACTTCGGGTGTCATTGTCTCCTTCACTCTCAGATGGGACCGTCTCGTTGCAGAGAAACAAGCTCAGGGCTCCGTTAGTCTTTATCATGAGTTAAAATTTTCACGAAAGTAAAATGCTCGTTTTTGTGGCGCATCTGTTTCTTATTTTGAAGGGATATGTAAACGTTACCATAGCGACCAGAGTCAGAGAGCGTTTGGGCAGTGGTGAGAGGAGATGAGTAGAGCTTGTGAGTCTTAAGTCTGGTTTAGACGGCAAGATTTAAGGATGTCGGCCGATTCTCCAAACCTCTGTGACCACAGAGCTGATAAAAGTCCAACAGGTTCGATCGGTTCGTGTTCAGCCACAAGGCAGGAGCAACACCAACCGATTCCAGTCACGAACATCGCGATTCCAGAAGAAAATCCACAAAATCCCCAACATAGCGGGAATTTAGAATAACCAAACACGGATGACGATGTAGAAACAATAGTGACAGTTTGTGGAGTCATTTTAAGAGATAAAAGAAACAAAAAGAAAAGGCGGTGATAAAAGACAGCGGGAGCAGCCGCTCTATTTGCTGCACTATGATTTGGAGGCGACTGTGTTTTTTCATAGTTAACATTTTTAACTGAATAAACATATATAATAATGACCTTTACATACAATAATAAACATTTCCACATATCATCTCCGATATCCACCGGACTCACAGTTGCGTAATACGTCAGCTGTTTGGGATTCCCCTCTGTTCTGACGTCACCGCGCTTTCTGATTGGCTACCTGTCACATTCAACAGGTTGTGTTCTCGTTCCCAGTCAGGGTAAAACCCCACAGGCTGCGATAAAAAGGCCAAGACAACCCAAATAGGGCATATTCAGGATTTAGCGGGAACACCAACATGCAGAAGGTTTATCTGACGGTTCACCCCCCCAACCCTTCCTCTCCTCCCGGGCCACAGCAAATTTTCTAAGTCTTGACCGGTCCGTGGTAATAAAAAGGTTGGGGACCACTGGTTTAGCAAACAGAAATAATTTTAATTCTAACTAGGCTAAATCAAGAAGTGTTTGGTCTAATATAACTTCAGACAGTGAAAAAAAAAAAGTTAGTATCTTTTTATTCGGTGTGTGTAAATATCTTATTTCAACTGTATATTAAGTGGAGGATCATGGCAACAACCAACATGTAAAAAAGCACGCTTTTTAGCCATTTACTTTTCTTGTAAGGAGTTATTCTGATCACTTTGCATGATATAGCATCACCTGTGGGGACTGTCGAAATGATACAAATAACTGTTATTAGAAAAACTGAAGCTTCAGTTTTCAAAACTCTAAATTTGTTTGATTATCAAAACCTTCATTCATCCCCATTGATTAACACACCCTGCAATGTTAAAGGTTAACCACATGAGGGCAGTGTAAATAAATCTACTGGTTGGTTGTATGCTCATCAATCTGTTCATCTGTCATAATCAGACATTCTAGATATCACTATAGCGGAATATCATGCTTGTTTTTCTCCATTAAATCTTCAGCCAGTCTCATGTTTTACCATGTTGAGTCAGCATACTGAAACTGGTTTTTGTGTGTGTTTTTTTTTTCTTCTGCTGATTCAAAGGGCAGAACTTCGACTCGGCGGGAAATTTAATGTTTTTGATTGTTTATTCAATGTTGCATGACTCTGTGTTTTTGTGTTTAATGATGTAAAACACTTTGAAATGCCTTGCTGCTGAAATGTGCTATACAAATAAAAATTTGATTTGATTTTGATTCAGACTCAGCAGGTGAAATGTCCCAGGCCAAGGTGGCTCTGAACATCCTGTGTCTTCTGATGAAGGAGCAGTGGAGCTGGCTATGTTCAAAAAACATCCAGAGGACTGTCAGGCTGCTGTTTGGAACCCTCATTAACAGGTGATTACTATTTAACACTAGAATAGAATAGCATAGATCAGGGGTGTCCAAAGTGGGTCCTGGAGGTCTGGCATCCTGCATGTTTTAGTTCTCTCCCTGGTTTAACCCACCTGAATCAAATGATGGTTCATTAGACACCTAAGAAAAACACTGACATGCTGAAAAGGTCGTTACCACCACCAGGGAGAGAACTAAACATGCAGGATGCCGGGCCTGCTGGACTCAGTTTGGGCACCCTGGCATAGAACATTTGGACATAAAAGTAATATAAAAACCCAATTAAACAGGAGAGGTGAAGAAGTTTTATCAGACCACCTCCCCTATGATATTATAGAATTAATATCAAGTAAGAATAAAAAAGTGAAATACAACACCTAATCTACAAGAAGCAATCAAAATCACGTTATTTCAAATGAACATCATTTTCACTGCTGTGATGCCATAGCAAGATGCTGCAAGAGTGAGACTAAATAATTTCCCATCTGCCTATCTTCTGCAAAGGATGCAGACATTCTTGGCAGCAGAAGTCTTGGAAATAAAACTCAGTGCCTGTTGGAACTATGTTATTATAACTTATCAAAGCTAAATTTCAGTTTTACACTCAGTCTTACAGTAGTTTTACACTGGTCTCAATAGTGTGTAGATTTATAACTTTAACTTGGATGGTTTTGTTTTGTATATAAAAATTGTAGATCACAGATGTATAAAAAAAAGATAATCTGTATTAAAAAATGGGAGTATTACTGTGTTTAGTAAAGTATTTACATGTTAAAGTCTGATCCCAGCAGATATAACATCACCATGATGTACATCATTGGGTGAGGAAGAGCTCGCTATGATAAGAATGTTCAATCTTATCTTAGGAAAATAATTATATTTCTATGTAGCCAGTGCAGACGTCAATCAGTCCAGCTTTAACCTGACTGAACCATTACAGTGAGGAAATGATAACATAAAGCTGAATATTGGTGAATCAAAAAACATCTTTTGTGGGTAAAATCTTAAAGAAATTAATTTTGTGAAACACCAAAGTTGCCATGTCTATTACTACTTAGGGTTATTGCTCATGTAATTGGCGCATGTGTATTGGGAAGAAGTGTACGTAATTCAGTGGAGTGCTGTTATGGTGTGGTGTATGTTACTGTTGTCGTCATGTCAGTCTCATTTTTCCATCTGTAAGTATCATGTATTGATGATTAATGACAATATTCTGCCTAAATAGTCAAACCAGAGCAACAGAAGTATACAGTTTGAAAACAGGTTACATAACGCTGTGGTATGCAATTTTTACAAACAGTGATATTTTTTTTACATATTTGTTAAAACTATCACTGTGATGACAGTAGAATATGAAACAATTTGTGAAAAAAAAAATCAAGTTCCACTGTGTTCTCCCTGATGTATTTCTGCCATCTGCAGAAATATACTACTGGGTCAGAAACAATCAGAGCCAGGAGGAGGGGCTTGGTGCTGTTAATATGCTTGCGCTTTGTGTAGGTGCTAGAGTAACCTCAATAATTTATCAGGTACTCAGTTCAAACCAGTTCCACGTTGTGTGAAAAAGGGGCCAGGAGACAGCATGAGATGAAACGCTGTTTATCTGTACGGAACAGAATATAGACTGATCAGGACTTAGGTTCATCATAGCGGGTACAGCACCTTACGAGGAATAGCATTTCATGTTGGCGTCACGCTAACAGAACGTTTTACCAGAGTGTTAAACTCAGTGAACCTACCTTGCGCTCATCTCTCATGAACTGGCAACTGCGTTCACTATATTTATTACTGCCAACCACCACGAGGGGGTGCTGTTTCACCCATTACACCTGAACCAAATCTTGGAAGTAATGACAAGTTGAATTCTATACAATATTAACTATTACACTCCTTTCTGCTGAATTCCACTTGCCCCATTACAAAAAGCAAAACAAAACAACAACAGAAAAAGCAAGAAAGAGGAAAAAAAAGTATAGTAACACCACAGGTACAAACACATAATATGGAGTAAGACCACTATTCAAATGCACAGGAAGCCAGTACACAACCACTGTTTCCAAAGTCGATTGTGAGGTACAATCGCATCAAATTCACAGTCCCTTAGACTATCCCATAAGGATCAGTATGAGAAATGGTTGGCCAGACTCCACCTACATACATAGGGAAAAAAATATGCCCATTTACATATTTTGTTAATATGTAACTGCAAACTCACTTCCCAAATAGAAAAACAAACATGACATATCAAAACTGTTACAAAACCTCAAGGTCAAAATTTAAACAAATAAAACTGTAATTTTATAATTACAAACTCATCAAACTAATGCTGTCCTTTGGTGCATCATTCCAATATGTTTAGTCACTGGTCTCAAAAACCGCCCAGCTCTAGATCTATGGTCAGTCGCACCGTCAACTATTGTCACTGTAGCAGCACTAGTAGCAGGCGTGTCAGTAGGAGTGTCAGTAGCAGGAGCCAAAAATGACTACTGAGCAACCAGAGTCTGCTGAACTGTTGTCCATCAAAGCAGCTCCATCAGAGGGTTGTAACTGATCAAGGACCGGCTGGGCTAGAGGCAACACTCTGCCCTCTGATGGGACATTAGTTGGTTCTGTGGCTTCCATCGGCATGGTGCCCTCCACCTGCTCAGCATCCTCCACATCTGTCTCACTGCCTGCTCCTATAGGTAGGTCAGATACACACACTCTCATTCTAAACTCTGCTGAGTCAGAAATAAAATCACTGATGCTGACCTCCCAACACTTAGGTCAAGTGAACTTGATGTTGGAGACACTACAACCTCTTCTTGGTCATCAAGGTCATCCTCAGGTAGAGGGAGAAAGTTTATCGGCATTATCAGATTGCGGTGGACCACTTTTACTTGGCCTGTAGTGGGATTCTGGATCCTGAAGGTGTGGCTCTCATCATCCTTTCCAACCACCACATACACCATGCTGTCCCAGTGGTCAGCAATTTTCCTTTTTCCATGTTCTCCTTTGTTGCCCAGCAGCACTCTGTTGTTCACTTCCACCAGTACACCACGTACTTTCCGGTTGTATAACTTGGTGTGATGCTGGAGCTGTTTAGTTGCTGTTGACTGGGCTACGGCCATAGCTTCTCTCATGTCCTTTTGCAGGGTCTCAACGTAGCAATCATAATCCACTACCTCCAGATCACTGAGCACTGAACCGAAGATGACGTCCACCAGAAGATGTGGCACCCTCCCAAACATGAGCACGAATGGTGCACATCTTGTCGTTTCATGCACTGTACAATTGTAGGCAAATGTCAGAGATTTCAGGTCCTTGGGCCAACGATGTTTAGCTCTTGGTGGCAGTGCTCGAATCATGTTGCCTAGAGTCTGGTTCATTCTTTCACATGAGCCATTCCCCTTAGGGGAACTTTTGCATGCTTTCCACATTTAGCAACTCTGCAATAAGCGAACTCTCAAAACTGGCCCCCTGATCGGAATGTAGTTGCTTGGGAAACCCATAAATGTAGAAGTAGTTGTTCCATAGCTGGTGTGCCATCTTTGTGAAGTGGTCAGTAGCTACTAGCATATTCAGTGAACTGTTTGAAGAATCCTAAGCAGTCCAGAAATTGATACTGACAAGTTCAAGAGGTTTAGGGGTCCTTATATTTTTCAAAGGAGCTCTGGCTTCCGGCTCTGGTGACTTGCTGACAACACATCATTTGCTGTCTTGTACATACTCCGTAACATCATGCACTAGGCCAATCCAATAAAACCTCTGTCTCGTCAGGTATAGAGTTGGGCTATATATAGGCTGACCTATATATAGGCTGACCAGCCTCATTGTGAACACCTTGTAACACCTTCTGGCGCAGTGAGCGGGGGACAAAAAGGTAGTACTTTTTGTTGTGACAGGGTTTTTAGCTATCCGGTACAGAACTCCATCTCTCAATGCAAGCCTTTCAAAAGCTTGATAACTTCTGAAGATTCCTTAACATGTTCACTCCTGGAAGATCTCTACTTTCTCTCTGTGCAAAGAAGATCACCCTACTTAAAGCCTGGTCATTCCTCTGCCTCTCCTGCAACACTTCAAGTGAGAGCACCTCATAGTTGACCTGTGGTGTTGTTAGGATAGTCTGCGAGAACTGTGGCAGGAGAAGCGCACGCAGGTACACCACAGGACCACTTTCACTGCATCCCTGGAGTACAGCAGCAACCTCCAGTGATGATATTGCTCCTGTCTTAACAACTGCCACACCCTGAGATATCTGTAGATACCTCAGATAGTTAAGGCAGGTTGGCTGACCAGCAAAACACCTACTGGATCCCGTTGGCACCAACCACTGCAGCCTCTGCCAACAGCTCATCATACGGCACTCTCATCAAACTCTGAGATGTACTAGACTGTACAGACCACAAAGACCTTTAGGGCATGAGATTAGCCGAAACAATGGTTTGGCCATAGCAGAACACCCCTCAATAAATTGCTGGTAGTAAACTACCATGCCAAGGAAGGAACGGATCCTTCTCTGTGAGGGAATATTCGTGCCAACCTCCATAAGGTCTGACTCATTAATGTTAATTGTTGCACACTTAATAATTAATCAGTGTGGTTTTGCGCAGGGTCTTTTATTTTGATGAACGCTGTTGAGACATGAGAGCGACAGTGAGCGCCTTCGCTGACCAGCCGTTACTGCGCTTAATTGCCGTTGGCTCGCTGAGTCAGGAGCGTCACTGTGCTCTATGTGCCCACTGGTGGCGAACCGTTGTAACTGCAGTACAGCGCATCTCAGCAAGAGAAGTGCAGCTTAAGAGCACAGCCATCACGAGAAAAATAGAAGCAAGTAAACAAAAAAAAAGGGAGGGGGTGTAATTATTTCTGATGTCCATTCTGTCACAATATATATACATCTATAGATATAGATATATACACTCCTGATCAAAATCTTAAGACCAGTCAAAAATTGCAAGAATTTGCATTTTGCACTATTGGATCTTAAGAAGGTTCTAAGTAGAGCTTCACAATGTTAAAGGAAAAAATCAGTGCAAGAGACAAGAACTTTTGAGCGGGGAATTTTCTGAAAACTGCATTTAAACTCAGACATGATTTTTTTCAGCTAATCAAAAGTTTAAGACCATAGTCTTTTAAAGCCAAAAGCTGTGCAAAAATCTGGTCCATGTCATTTTCTGTCAAGTCTTTACTCTGTCAAGATCTCCTGATGGCAAAAGCAAAAAAGCTCACTGACTTTGAACGTGGTAGGATTGTTGAGCTGCATAAGCAAGGTCTCTCACAACGTGCCATCGCTGCTGAGGTTGAACGCAGTAAGACAGTCATTTTGCATTTTTTAATTATCCTGAGGGTTATGGAACAAAAAAGTCAAGTGGTAGACCCAAAAAAATTTCACCAGCTCTGAGCCGCAGGATCCGATTGGCTGTCCGTCAAGACACGGGACGATCCTCTACCCAAATTTAGGCCATTACTGGTGCTGACTGGTTCTGTACGGTCCGTTTCAGGCGCTGCAGCCTCAT
>NW_006800439.1:275618-283743 GCF_000485575.1 Poecilia formosa | reverse complement strand
CGGGTTTTTTTTTAGCTATGGTCTTAAACTTTTGATCAGCTGAAAAATCATTTTTGAGGGTAAATGCAGTTTTCAGAAAATTCCCCGCTCAAAAGGTTTGGTCTCTTACGCTGATTTCTTCTTTTAACATTGTGAAGCTCTACTTAGAACCTTCTTAAGATCCAATAGTGCAAAATGCAAATTCTTGCAATTTTTTGACTGGTCTTAAGATTTTGATCAGGAGTGTATTATAAAATACTGTTTACAAATATTACGGACTGAACCTTTAATTGTTTGAAATGGTATGAAAAGGTAAAGGGTGATTTTACCTGGGGCCCTGCCCGCGCCACTTAAATGCAGGAGAGAAGAGCAATAGCGTGATGTGGCTTCAGGTATGTCGGTGTTATATCAACAGGACAGTCGTTTTGGTTTGTTTAAGGATCTCTACTCATGTTTCCTAGTAGAGATCCCACAGAGCATGCTGTTTACAGCAGGCAACAGAGGGGATGCTGGCTGACAGCAGTCATTAGTCAAAAGGAGTTTATATTTTAGACAACACCATGAGCTTTTGCAGTGGTCCACACCCCAACAATACTGGAACATTTATATCTCTGCAGATTGGTGGTAAAGAAAGCTCCACTTTGTAAAATGAGAACCTTGCTCTCACCTCTTTTTTGCAAGCCATTTATCTGGTGCATTTACTGTAAGGCGTAGCAGTGCCTGTGTATACATGCATGCCTATGGGGTTTGGCTCTGAGATCAACTCACTAGGCATTTGCCGCAAATGGTTTTAGCACGTCCTTCCAGTATCCTGAACGTGCAGACGTATTCTCAGGATGCTATTTGCTGTGACCATATATTCTCTGGGGTGTCAACACCAGAGTATTGTTTCCCCATATCGAGTTTGAGAGCACTATTTTGAGAAGTGCCACCCACCAACCATGAAAGGGCTCTCTAACTCCATTGCAGTTAGACAGCAGCATGTCATGGCCTTGCCCCACACCTTAATGTTTACATTCACACTTTAAACACAGGAAAATAGCTGCAAACAGATGCACAGTTGTACAGTGGTATATGTTTGAGCCCAAGTCAGACCTAAAAGTAGAAGTGGAGCCTCCTGAACAACCATCAAAGATCCACCTGCGATTTCTAAATGGTGAAGTCTTCCACGTACTGGTACGTATTGTGTGTAGTCAGTTAGCAGCTTGGACTCTGTCCACACTGTTCGCAGATGGTTGAGGTTTCAAAGTTGAGCGTTCCGAATTTGCGTGACAAATTCCTTTATTTCCCACAATCCAAATGGACACCAGCAGGTTTGAGGAGCTAGTGCTCCTAGCCCTGTTTCTTCTGTACCAGGGTACCCACCACACAATAGTTAGTGTGGCACAGAGTCGCAGTCTGACTTCTGTTTGCACCGATTCTCAATGTTATCAGCTTGGCATCATGTACAAAACAGTTAAATATTAACATTGTTTCTTGTGCAGAGCAGTTTTCTGTGTGAGACAGAATGTGTGCACGGTTGTAAAAACGTACCTTTGCATGGACTTCTCTGGTAAACTGCCACATTAAGTCCGTCTTGAGAACTTGTAGATGTCCTCAGAGTGAAGCATGTGGGGATCTTAAAAACCAACGAAACAATTGTCTGTTACAGCAGCCATTGTGCAGCATACAGTGGTATAAACAGCTTACCAAATGTGCTGAAAGTGTGCTTGGCATGCTAGATGAGCTGGGGTTGCTAGGTAACAAGGCAGTGCCCACTGATTGTAGCTTAATAATTGGGAAGTTAATTTTTTTACATAGTATAAAACATTGACTTATTTCTAGAAAATATATGGGTGTTTTGTTTAAAGGCTGTTTTCTCTCTGATAGTCCAGTAGACTATGTTCAATTGGAGACCAAAATTGCAACATTTTGTTAAATTTTCAGCTGGTGCATTTCTCTTTCATACTGTCTGTAATGAGCCAAAGAAAAAACTGTTCCCCACCTCGCCTATGGGAACGCTGCACCAAGAACCATTGAAGGAAATGACACAAAAAAAAACTCTGAAGAAGAAACTGAGCCAACTTCCTTCTTTTTGAAATGTAAAGAAAATGGAGTGGCATCAGATTTTGTTGGTTGTAATATTTCTCTTTTGGACAAAAGACCACAAGCCATTTCTTCTATTAGTGTTGGATTTGTGTTTGTTTTTTGTGTTTGTTTTGGTTGTATTTACCCAGAATACCCTGTGCTATCCGCTTCCTCCTTTTGAAGTGGTCTCTGATCGGTTTTCAGCCCAAAAACTGATTGTTGTTTTCGGGCTGATTACAGTTCTTTAAAAAGCCTGACTTGCCGATTCTGACTTTGGTTGATAGACATTTTTTGTCTGAAATGTTGCAAAATATAGCAAGAAAGTTGCTAAGTTGGCAACAAACGTGCAGACAGGAACCGGTGGATGGGTCTGTCAGTCAACCGTCTTTCACAGCAGAGCAAAAGAGAGCAGTGGCTGAGTTTTTTGCCAGTGAATAGGTTTGGCTTTACATTTACATATCATTTTATCACAGATCTCCTAAAATTGAGGAAATCGGGGCCGATTTGTCGGTGCACCCTTATTCACATATGCATTCAAACCACACCATAGTTCACTTCAACCAGTCTGAGATCAAGATTTTGTAGGCAGGCCAAAGTTCTCTTTTTTTTGGATCCACATCAGAGTTCCATTAAGCATTCACACCTCCCAAAATAAAACAGACTTTCTAGATACACAAACTATAGTTTGAGTCAGTTGGACCATACAGCAATGATGTGAATGCCCCCAAAGTGCTTAGACCAGGGGTAGGCAACTCCAGGCCTGGAGGGTCTCCTGCAACTTTTAGATGCATCTCTACTTCAACACACCTGAGTCAAATAATGAGGTCGTTAGCAGGACTCTGGAGAACCTGACTGCACTGAGGAGGAGATTCAGCTGTTGGATTCAAGTGTGTTGGACCAGGGAGACATCTAAGAGTTGCAGGACACCGGCCCTCCAGGACCAGGATTGACCACCCCTGGATTAGACTGTTTCCAGAAGCAGCAGAGACCCAAATGGCAGTATAAAAGCTATAAAAATGTGAATTTTGTGTAATGGGTTTTCAAAAGTGAGTTTTTGCATTAATTTTAGTTTAAAAAAAAAGCCAGCTGGATGAACTAACTTTTATGATTAGCATCTTCTTTATTTTGTATTCAACCAATGACCCAGAATGCATATGGTTTGGTGTTGTGCATGGTAAGCATTTCTGCAAACCTCACATTTGTAGACGAGCTGAATATATTTTCAGCTGAATTAGAAAGTTCTGTGGAAGTTTTTACATAATCTGAAAGCTAATGAGAAGGAAGCAAACAGCAGCTCCAGGCTGAAAACATTACTCTCTGCATTACACCGTATGTGTTTTTGAATTTAATTTGGAGCTTGGAGATAATAGAGAAAGTGTGTGATAACTGAAGTCAAATCAGGGTCCTAGTCAGTGAGTGAGAGACAGAGAAATACAGAGAGAGAGGAAGAGACATTAGAGGCTGAAAAAGCCATCTCCGGCTCCTATAAACGGGGTTGGAGAGGTCTGGTTTGTGATATGTCTGTTTTTTATGGACTGGAACCTGGTCCAGTTCATGATGAATATAGTTTCTTTCCATTCACAGTCAGGATGGAAAATCCAGCTTGGGCCAAACTTTTGTCAATGTCTTATAAATAAAGGAAGAGTTGCTTCTTTTATCGGCTAATACAAATACAGCTGAAATGGCCACAAAGGCCTCCAGTTTAACATATCAGTTTAGTAAATGCATTCAAACATTTTTGTTTGGTTGTACACTGTGCAGACTAATACATTTCTCTTCCTCTACTCTAATACCCACTGGAATGCTTTCGATTCAACAATGAGATGGAGAAACCAAGTGAGAATTGATGACGATCCATTACATAGACTGCAGTTCATCAAAATGGATTGAGAAGTTCTGTTTTTTAGGACAAGTGGTCTGCTGATAGCCTGTGGTCAGTTATGTTGTGATGAATGACGCTATGACGAACATCTTGTGCACAAGTTGAAATTTATTGTGGATTTTCTTTAATCCACGCAGTGGACATACCAGGCTTTTCAGTTTTCAGTTCTAGATAGGTGAGGCTCATGGTGGCAGTATATTAGAGTTGCTCTGTTATGCTAATTCTCATTTCTTCTTTTTGTAAACTTACGGGGGGGGTCCAATCTGTCTATTTCTTATGTTTTTCTCATCTTTTTTTTTCTAAAATTTGATTTTGGAAGAGATTCAAGGGGGGGACAAAATATTGCAAAATTTCTTGCAAATACTTTTAACCCTTGTGTTTACAAATGGGGTCCAACCGACCCCACTCTCGTATCACTTGTATCATTTGCCTCAGTCCTCGTACGCACAAGGGTGAAAGTAGCACCAAAACCCAGTAATTTTCATTGCAAAAAAAAAAAATAAGACAAAAACAACTGCAAATTCCAGATGGGATTGATAAATAATTTGACCCTGTGTGGATTAGAGATAAATTCTCACATATGCACCTAATTTTTGTTTTGTTGGTATCAGTTCACACAATGTTTCTCTTGACCGGAGTCCATATACCTCTTCTTCTAACCACATGCAGCACCTGCTACACAACATGACATGCTTCTTTATTTTTGACCTCTGAAATGGTTAATATTTCCATAAACAATTTGAATGGTACTGCGAGTCCTCACTAACAGCTTGAAGATACAGGGGAGACTGAAGGGGCTTAGGAGGAATTTGGTCTCTGTCAAAAGCTGACATGGAGAACGCTCTTGCTCATTCTTTTACTATTACTAGCTCTGATTCTTGTTCTGTTAGGCTGTTAATTAATACCAAGAGATCTATGATATGACAGAGCTTTTAATCCTGTACTTCTGATTTAGTCCCCAAAATTCCCCTCAGCACTGCTAAAACCATGTTTTTATTCCCGTTAAAACTGTATCATGCATTATTACTGAACAGGAGTCTGCTGATTCCTTATCACAATGATGTGAGAACTAAATCTTACTCTAAATAACTGACCTCAGCAACATGTACCTGACCTCAATATGAAAATCAGTTTTTTTTTCTGCAGTGAGAAGAAAGGTTAGACTTCACTATCCATTTTTGTTCTCCTCTGATGCATTTCCTTGACACATGGAGCCTAGAGAGAGAGAGAGTCAGAGACGCCTGCGGGAAACCAATAAGCTTCTTCTGTCAACAGAAATGTGCTTCCTGGCTCGGGAGCCAGTGATGAGATAGATGGAGTTCACATGAAGGATTTGGTGGTGGTGAGGAAAGGAAATGGAATGTTGGATTTGTTACATAATAATGTGTGCTATCTGTCTAACCCTAAAGAGCAGGGCGAGGTGGGACGTCTATGGACAGGCTGTTCCTGAAAGGAGACGGTCAGACCAAGTCCTCGTGGTTGGATCAGGCTGTCCGACGGGTTTCTATCTCACATCATGTACATGTTAACACCATGCCCAGTGTAGTGTCACTGTTTGCAAAAGTCAGTTTTTCTTTTCAACAACCTTTTCCTGAGACATACTGTCTATTACTGGGTTTCTTTTCTCTGCTGCTACATAATCCTCTCTATGGATATGTCAAAGGTCATCCAGCAAAGTTACTTTTGAAGCCTATGAAACAGAACATCAACATCACCTCAATGTGCCAACAATTAACCTCAGCCAGCTTCCCCGTATATTCGTCCTTATTTGGCATTGTAGAGACCTGATGCGATGCGAAAATCCTCCCTTGGCTGGACATGTAAAATTATACAGTTCATTATCATCCACACTGTTGGTAAAGTTAGATGGTGAACAAGTGCTTCGTGCTTCAGCACCGTGGGAATGTTCACAGAATTAACTTGGTAAGTGATAAACACATGTTTTAAATAAGGACCTTCGTGGGATGAGGTCACGCAGCGACCCCTTGGCCTTTCCGCATCTGCGGTGTCCGTTTTCACCACTCACCTGAGACTTGCAGCCAAAGGCACATTTCATCTTCTGCCTCAAGAGACATACTTGTGCAGTGACATTTTGTCTGTGGAAATCAGGCAGTGGGCTTATTTTAGGGATCTGGTTTTTACTTGTATTTGTTGACCTTAAATGGCAACTAAATTAAAGCCATCTGGAGTCCAACACACACCCACACACACACACAGTCAGCGACCACCCACTCTGATGTTTTAAACAAATTTAGTCTGTGTTGTATCAGTGATTGATTCCAGGCATCTTGCTTTCATTGCAGTTGTTGGTGATTATCACCTGGTTCAGCTAATCAGCTGACTCAAACCCTCTAGCTTGTGACTGTCACCTTCTCACCTCTAACAATTGTCCAAATGTATAAATTTCATGAAGCAAATTTATTGCAATCATCATTTTTTTGTGGATATAATTAATATTAAAAACAGATATGAAATTTCTTTGCTGCAGCTGCTTCTGAAATATTGAGAGCAATATATTGATTATTGCTGTAACTAACATTATGCATATTTATTTATTTATTTTGATTTGGAATCATTTACTCATATTATAGGGGTATTTTCCCACTACATAGTTCCATTTTATAGAACAATTAAGTAATTATGTTGCCTTCTGTTATAAAAATGCAATATACCCACCCATCCATCCATCCATCCATCCATCCAGCTTCTTCCGCTTCATCCGGGGTCGGGTCGCGGGGGCAGCAGCTTCAGAAGGGAGGTCCAGACTTCCCTCTCCCCAGCCACTTCTACCAGCTCCTCTGGGGGAACCCCAAGGCGTTCCGAGGCCAGCCGAGAGATATAGTCCCTCCAGCGTGTCCTGGGTCTTCCCCGGGGCCTCCCTCCTCCCGGTGGGACATGCCTGGAACACCTCATCAGCAGAGGTCACGTTAATGGAATATCTTCTGTATTTGACCGGTTATTTTTTTAAACAACACGAAAATTTAAAGCCCGTCGGTCATTTGACAGGTTATAATTAACACCTTCATGCGAGGACATGATAGACTTTACGCAAAGAGGAATTTGTGAAGCTGTGCATTCAGACCCCAATTAAAATCAATCAATAAAAGAATCCTTTCTGAATATCATCTCATGGACTATAACTGAACTAAATGGGTCTTTCTGACCGGGAGCTGTTGAAGAGTTATGAACCGGGCGCTTTGGAGTGTTAGGAAGCCCATTCAAAAACTTTGGTAGAAATNAACTAAATGGGTCTTTCTGACCGGGAGCTGTTGAAGAGTTATGAACCGGGCGCTTTGGAGTGTTAGGAAGCCCATTCAAAAACTTTGGTAGAAATAGCGTGTTTAATTTCAGTCTCCATTACATACAGAACAGCGAAAACTAGAGAATGTGATGTTTATAGTCTAAACCAGGGGTGTCAAACTCAGTTTCACTGAGGGCCACTTCAGCATATTGGCCACCCTCAACGGGCCACATTGACGGTACAAATCAGGAGAGCCCAGCTGCAGTCCTTCAGACTGCAACTTTTAGATGCATCCCTGCTATAATATACCAGACAAAAGGTTGACTTCCCTCATTAGCAGCAACTCAGTTCTGTAGAGCCTTATAATGAGTCAATGATCCAGGTGTGTTAGAGAAGGAACGCATCTAAAGTTGCACATGGTAGCTCTGGAAAACTAGACTTGGGCACCCCTAGCATAAATAAATAATGGTAGGGTTGTAATATATATACATTATAGAGTTTAGCAAAGATTTAGTCTCAGAGGCAACTGAAATTAATTAATTAAAAAATATCCTTTCTGAATATCATCTCATGGTCTCTGAACTAAATGCCTCTTTCTGACCGGGAGCTGACAGCGTATTGAAGAGTTATGGACCGGACGCTTTGGAGCGTCTGGTTAGGAAGCGCATTACAAACCTTTGGTTGAATTGGCGCGTTAAATTCAAGTCTCCATTACAGACCAGAGAAAACTAAAGAGAATGCAACTTTGTGTTAATCCACTTGAGGAGCCGGTAGTTTATCTTGAGGAAATAAATGACGATGCAAAAGTTAATTAGACTGTAACATGCGCAGTCTGCTGCTCAACCACTGTGGACGCGGCTCCGCCGCTGCGAAGAATTAAAAACAGCTGGAAGTAACTCATCCAGCGGTTTTAACAAATGGAGCCTTCTTGGTGCATTTTACCCAGGAGAGCGGCG
>NW_006800439.1:274325-275608 GCF_000485575.1 Poecilia formosa | reverse complement strand
TACAAACCTCAATATGGGTACAGTTGAGGTGAACTCCGGTGCACTTTGAATGCATATGTGAACACCAAGCAAACTGAACAAATAAAATGAATTATGAAGTCTCTGTAAACAAAACCATCCTTCAAAAAAGGAGTTGAGAGCAAATATCCAGTTTTTGAGAGAAAAGAGAAAAAAAATCATGAATCACGCAAATAGACATTTTTAATTTAAATTAATTGATTACTTATTGTGAACGACCTATACGCCAAAGACAAAAGAGAAATCCTACAACCTTTAAAATCTGATGCTGCTCCATTTTTGTTTCCATTTTGTGAAGAAGGAAGTTGTGCTCAGTGTCTTCTACTGAGGTTTTCCTGTTATTTCCCTCAGTGGTTCTTGGTGCAGCGCCACCACAGGCGAGGGGGGGAACCATTTCTTCAAATGATTTAGATCAGGGGTGTCAAACTCAATTTCACCGAGGGCCACTGCAGCATATTGGCCACCCTCAACGGGCCACATTGACGGTACAAATCAGGAGTGCATCCCTGCTAAAACACCCCAGACAAAAGGTTGACTTCCCTCATTCAGTTCTGTAGAGGCTTATAATGAGTCAATGGTCCAAGTGTGTTAGAGAAGGAACAATCTAAAGTTGCAGATGGTAGCTCTGGAAAACTAGACTTGGGCATCTCATGGTCTCTGAACTAAATGCGTCTTTCTGACCGGGAGCTGACAGCGTGTTGAAGAGTTTTGGACCGGACGCTTTGGAGCGTCTGGTTAGGAAGCGCATTACAAACCTTTGGTTTAAAATGGCGCGTTGAATTCAAGTCTCCATTACAAACCAGAGAAAACTAAAGAGAATGAAATGTTGTGTTATTCCATTTGAGGAGCCGGCAGTTTATCTTGAGGAAATAAATGACGACGCAGAATTAATCAGACTGTAACATGTGCAGTCCGCTGCTCAACCACTGCGGACACGGCTCCGTCGCTGCGAAGAATTAAAAACCGCTGGAAGTAACTCATCCAGCGGTTTTAACAAATGGAGCCTTCTTGGTGCATTTTACCCAGGAGAGCAGCGCTCTGGAGGAGCTGCAGACGTAACATCTGTTCGTTTAGGAGAAGCGAAACTACGCAAAAAAAAATAAAAAATAAAAAATAAATCCTGGTAAAAGCTCATACCGGACCTCACAGGGTAAAACACTGTTTGGTCTGTTTGGATCAGACAGATCCAACTGACTGATGAATTAGCGCAGGTTTTTCTGCAGATGGGAACCAGGAGGAAGTGCGTTCAGTCCCCAGCGGGTTAA
>NW_006800439.1:256290-265159 GCF_000485575.1 Poecilia formosa | reverse complement strand
CAAACGGGAGATTGAATTTAATCCTGCTAATGTGGCTTTTCGTGTCTGTTGTGGTTTAATAAGAGTCAAACTATTTTGTGACTCTTATTGTGACTGTGTCATGGGGTGGTTGGTGGTGGTGAGAATGAACGCAGAGAGCCAGGTTAGGATGAAGATGGTGATGAATTTTAATGAAAAAAGCTCACAGTCCAGGATCAGGCAGCACGGCAGCAAATTAGCACACAGCTAATACCGGTAGCAACTGACATAAAGACTGAAACAAGCAACCTCAGGACTACACAGTTCTACTGAGGAAACAGACTGACTAGAGACTTTAGAGGAGGATCTGACAAGAGACGGAGACAACAGGTGGACTTAAATACACAGGGAAGGTAATCAAGGGAACGAGACACACCTGGGAAGCAATCAACGGGGAAGATGCAGAGACAACAGAGACTGACAGGACAGAACTGAACACAGAAAGCCCACACAAACACAGATCATGACAGACTGGAGTTTTAAGAGACAAGTTTTTCAGATCTCCGCGCGGCTGCGCTCATTAACTCTGGCTGACTAAGTGGACAAAGCATTTGATATGGTTTGTTGCATCATGTAACCAGAAAAATAATATTTAAAAATTAATATCATATAAAACCAGCGTGATGCGTGACTAGGAGACGAGCGCGAATGTTCCTCACCGGGCTGAACCTGCATGATGAGTGGTTAGCGCTGGTTCGTTAACCACTAACTCACTGGCCAGCCGGGAACACATAGTTTTTCTTAGGGTGTAAAGCAGTTGGGGGGCTAGTAAAGCATTGCGGCCCGCCAGGTTTATAACACGCTGGGGGAAACCTTGTTGTTGATATTCCGCTAATGTTGGGGAGGGGGAATAAATTATGGTGTTTCCTTTAAATAAGAAACATAATTACATTCACACAATTTTGTTCATGGGATAAGTCACTAAAAACATGCTGTGCCATCACCCTCCTACCACTTCCTGTTGACTGTTTTGTATTTTCTGCCAGTGGCAACATCCGGCTGTTGATCACATGACTTCTGTGATATGAAAGAAGGGTTTCCATTGCAGTTTTGTGAAATACACTCATTTTAATACAGATGAAAAACCTCTTCTCTCTAGCAGCAAAAACCTTCTATCGAAAAACGTGTTTTTTTCAAAATTGCCATTTTTCCATTATGCAAATTTAATTTTTGAAATTCCAATTCCCGCAATTATATGGTCAGTGGAAACACAGCTATTGTGTTTTAGATGAAGATTATGCTAGCTATCATTCACTCCAGCCTGTGAGCTTTACTTTTACAGCTTGCTATGATTTTTTTTCCATCTGTTCCCTTGCTTTTGCGTAACAGTGAAGTTTTCATCTCTGTAAACTAAATGTTTCTGTCCTGGAAGCTCCATGAAATGAACTAGAGGAATAAATATCAAGGTGGATATTTGGCTCAAGTCCTCTGCTATCTTTTGTGTTTTTTACTCATTTGTTTGTGCCACCTGCATTCATCCAATACCTGTTTATAGGACTGCCTTGTTTTTTTCTCTAATTCACCTCATGTCTTTTCTTTTGGACTTCATATTGTGTGGATCCTGCTCTTTATATCCAGTATAGAAGATATTTGTATACACATTTTGAAAATTTTGCTGGTTGATGGAAAAACATAGTGACATGCACATCATTTGCAGACTCTTCCTGAGCTGATCCAAATGAGTGAGTCACTTCATTTAGTAACACTTTGTTTTGTTTGATTTAAGCCACATGAAGCTCACAGGCAGAAAGCAGAACATTACTTGGCAGTCTTCTCCAAATTTTCCCGGCATGAAAAACATCTCTGTGACAGAGTGGAGCTGGAAAACAAATCTGGTGGTTTTCATGGTCACAGTCTGTCTCAACTGGACCACAATCTCTCGTGTAGAATTACTTGGCATTTGCCAACTTTAATTGGTTGAAAGTGCTCTGCTGTGTGTATTAAGTGTTCAGGATCTAAATCCATGTGTGGTTGTCTGATCTGAAGGGCAAGGTAATCTTTCTGGTGATTAGCATAGACCCTCGGTAGTGATGACAGCAGAGGCTAAGTTCAGTACAAGATGTTGCGTGAACTTAGACATTGAGCTTTGCATGAACATAATAGTCAGAGCTCTGACCTCTGTGCAGTATGACAACTCCAGAAACAAGGGTTTCTGTGCTGCTCAGACAGAAACCTGTTAGCCCTTGGAGTGCTGTAGTGGCACAGAGAATAAGCACAACCCACGTATGGAGGCCTTAGTCCTCGATGCGGCTGTCGCAGGTTCGATTTAAAGCCTGGCGACCTTTGCCGCATGTCTTCCCCCTTCTTTCATTACCCACTTTCCTGTCACTTCATTATCAAATAAAGGCCACTAGAGCCAATGAAACCTTAAAGAAAAAAAGAAAAAAAATACTGTCAGCCTTACGTGGGGTGGGTACTTCAGTCTGGGCCTGAGCCCATGACGTCACACGTCTGTGTTTTGACCAGATAGGAGGACAAAGGCGCCACTATCATCCCAATAAAACCAGGGCCAGCACACATTCACTCATTCAGACATACATCAAGGACCTTAAAAAGTGATCAGATGTGTGTATGAGCCTGCATGGAAGTGCTGATGTAATTATATCTTTGGGCTGGACCTAAGATGTGCTTCACTGAGGCCAGCATTGAAAACTATTGGATTCAGTGTTCCAGCAACTTATAAAAGGGATTTCTGTGCTCATTAGTGAAAACATATTGGTTCTGCTGATTGATTTTTCTCTCCAGATCCTTGCCCAGATGTTGGATGGGTAGATGTATAGATGGATCAATGGAAGAGAAATGCATCCAATATGCAAATTCCTCTCTCTGGTATAAAAGCAAGATTTGCATCACTTTCTTAGAAAACATGTTTCTAATTTGGTTTCATAACATATGCCATAACTAATAATAAAGTCTGTATTGACATGTTGTTTACATCTGGAAATTTTGCCTATGTGCAAAACACTGGAGCGCAAAAAGACACTTGTTTTACTTGCGATCCATAGCTGTGTAGAACAATTACGGAACATTAACAAAATTAAACCTGGAGATGTAGGTATTATTATTTTACTGCAGCGCACCACAGCAAAGGGAAAATAACGCATACAACCATTGAAGAACAATTCAGAACCACAAATAATCTTTTTTTTTTTTCAATTTGTCTCACAGACCAGTTTTTATATATATATATATATATATATATATATATATATATACATACCCCAAAGATGGCAGTAAGACAGTCTGAAGGTATCTGCTGTTTGTAAGCAGTTTGGTAGAGACAAAATATGTCAGACCAAAAAGTTGTTAAATAATGGCAGTACCAGAACTGATGTCCAAGGGTAGCCTTAGGGTGTCCACATCTGTCAGATTTGAGAATATTTTACTTTACCGTGCTTTAGAATAGTGCAGGCGATGTACCAGTTTAAACTGGATTAGTTGTAATCTAGCGTTAATGGAGCAGTTTTTAATTCCCATCAGCACGCGATCCCAAAGTGCAGTAGAAATTGTAACTCTCAGATCTTTGGACCAAGCGTCTCTGATATGAATGGATGATGTAGTTGCAGAAAAAAAACATTCACAAACTGTGAGACAAAATGTCTGGAAGTGGGAGGTTTAATAAGGACATAATAAAAAATATGCTGCACTGAACGCTGATTTGAACTTGAACTAAGTTGGTTTGCAAAGCTCCTAGCCTGCAAATCGCGAAAGAAATGATTTGGGGTCAGATTAAATTTAGACTGTAGCTGAGGGTATGATAAAAACTGTTTATTAATAAAAAGGTCCTTGAGAGAGGAGAGGCCCCTGCTCAACCAGAGCTCGAAGGCAGGATCCAAAAGAACTGGCTTAAAGCAGGGGTTATGACACAAAGGGGCATAAATGAACAGATCCGGTAGTTTTAAGACCCTTTTTATTTGTGTCAAAATCTTAACTGAGTTCCTAAGTATGAAGTCAGTGACGAGCCTCTTAAGAGGAATATCAGTTTAGAAAATAATATTGCAGGCAGAGAAGCAGAAGTTTGTAGCAACAAGTTATGGGATTCAATCTGAGGCCAGCCAGGAAAAGGGGCAAAAAGGATCCCTGCCACAGCGCTGCCCGACGTCCAGAATGTCCAGCCCTTGCATTGCAGGCCCAGTAATAACACCGAAAGACCGTAAGACCAAAGCCACCCTCCTCTCTAGCCTTCTGCAAATGTGCCTTAGAGATTCGGGAAGGTTTGTATGCCCAAAAGAATGGCATAATAATTGAATCCAATGTTTTGAAAAACAGGAAGGAATAAAAATTTGAGTATTTTGAAAGAGATAAATAAACTTAGGAAGTACAACCATTTTGACAATATTAATACGGCCGGTTAATGAGAGTGGAAGTAACCGCCAGCTGTCAATCCATTTTTTTTTTAGCTTAGAGAGTAAATCTAAATAATTTAATTGAAAAAGTAGCTTAGAGTTTACAGGACTATTGATACCAATATACTCAAAATAGTCATGGGCGATTTTAAATGGTAAACTATTCAAGAAACCGGAGTCAAGTCCATCAGACAGAGGGACAAAGGCAGACTTAGTCTGATTGTGAATCCAGAGAACTGCCCAAAACTCTGCAGTAAGACAAGGAGTGGAGGAAGAGACGCTTTAGCGTCAAGTAATGTCAAGACTACATCATCTGCATATAAACTAATGACATGCCCTGATGATCCACATGTGATACCTGAGATACGTTGATTAGACCTGATGGCAACAGCCAGAGGTTGCCAAGCAAAAACCTTGTCTCTCATGCTTTTTGCTTGCCTCCCAAGCAAAAACCAGGGAGACAAGCAGCAGCCCTGCCTCGTGCCACGTTTCAGTAGAAAGGGAGGTGATCTATCCCTATTGGTCAACACATGAGACCTGGGATGAGCGTAAAGCATTTTTGTCCATGAAGTTAAGTGACAGTCTTGTGTTGGAGAAAGAGAATCTTTCTGGAATGAATCCAGATTGATCTGGATGTACCAGAGCACTGATGTGGGAAGACAATCGATTAGCTAAAACCTTAGTAATAATTTTCTGATCAGAGTTAAGCAGGCTCAAGGGGAGATATGATGCCACATTAGTAGGATCTCTATCCTTTTTAAGTAAGAGACAAATATTGGCATCATATAGGGACTCAGGAAAATGCCTTTGCTCAATAGAAGACTTGACCATACGCAGAATAAGTGGCAACATCATATCAATATGGGACTTGTAAAACTCAATTCCCAAGCCGTCAGGGCCGCAGGCCTTTCCACTAGGAAAAGAGGGAATTGCTGCCTTTATCTCCCCCAGAGTTGCATCACCATCTAGTTCCAGCCTGACAGCATCTGTAAGAGTTGGAATGTCCAATGGTTGAATAAAGTACGTGATATCCTCTGTAAATGGAGTTGTATTAGATGCATAAATTGTATTGTAGTGTTGAAAGAAAGTTTTATTTATTAGCTTATGATCTGTCTAAAGCTGACCTGATGGAGAAACAGTCTTATTGATGGCCCACTCGGCCTGCATTCCCTTCAACTGTCTAGATAGTATTTTATCTGCTTTGTCCCCCAGTTCAAAGTACCTCTGACGCAGCCTCTGAATATCATCCATAACCCGCTCACCCAAAATGCGGTTATATTCATACTTTAAATTCATAATAGAAGAAAATATGTGGTCAGAATTAGAGCTACGGAATGTCTTCCAGGGTGATTAATTGCTTCTCAATTTCAGCCAGACGATTACGTCCGACTCTTTTAACATTGGATTGATATGATATAATATCACCTCTTATTACGACCTTGAAAGATTCCCAGAGAGTAGAATCAGAGTCAGTGCCATTAATCATTGTAAGCCAAAAAGTCTGAGATCTTATTAGAAGCAAATTTGCAAAAGGAGCTGTCCAAGTTTAAGGAGGGATTAAGTTTCCAATTGTATTGTGCTCTTTGAATATCAAAGTTAAATTCAACCAACAACGGTGCATGGTCAGAGATGAGAATAGAGTGATAGGTAGATTTAAGAATACGAGGTAATAAGTTTGAGTCAACCAAAAAATAATCAATTCTTGTTGAGGATTTGTGAACCGAAGAAAAAAAGGAATATTGCCTCTCTATAGGATGCAGATGCTGCCAGACATCAACCAGATCCAAAGATGTTAACTTGATCATAACTGAAGTGGACTGCAATGGTGGGGCGGGTTTAGGAGAGGACTTGTCAAGCACAGGGCCGAGGTAATTGTTAAAATCAACCCCAACAATGATCCTATATTCGCTGTGCTCCGCTACAAGATTAAATACTTTTTTGTAAAAGTCTGGACAGTCAAAATTAGGTACATAGATGGGACAGAGGGACAGAATTAAGGATTCCAGTAATGAGAATGTATCTCCCACCTGAATCAGTCACTTGTGACTTCAATATGAATGGTAAGGTTTTACGGATGAGAATGACAACCCCTCTTGCCCTGGAGGTGAAGTTGGATTGATACACCTGCGACACCCAGGATGTCCTCAAGCGTCTCTGCTCTGTGGTGAGATATGCGTTTCCTGTAAGAAAACATCAGAAGACAGATGCTTTAAGTGAGAAAAGACCTTGCCCCTCTTAAGAGCCCTGCCCATACCCCTACAGTTCCAGGTGGTTTAGGGAGCAGAGCAACACACTATGGGAACTTCCATAACCACTCCGAAATAAGGAGTGAGTAAAATCCTGTGACTCCCCAGGATACAATAAACAGTATAAATAGAAAACCTGAACAATTATAAGTTTCAGCGCTCAGGTATAGAGACGGTAAAGGGATATGCAAAACACAGAATATTGAAGCTAAAAAGAAGTTAAGTACTTTATACCCTGCATGACCACTGACAATATAACATGTAGCTAATGTATGGCTAGAAAATGAAAAAAAAAAAAAAAACACAAAATGCTTTAAGGTACAGAATTTTCCATTGACCGAGTGAGTAAGACCAATGAGACTAGGTTCAGACATCTGCAGCGGCAGAGATGGAAACAGTGAAATGTTCAGCCTCTGCCGGGGAGAGAAAAGTCTTATGATGATAGCTTGTGGTCGCTCCTTGGGTTGTGAGTAAGGCCTAAGACTACGGTGGGCACGGTCAATCTTGATGGGCTTGACAAAGTTATCCTTCCCGAGTACCTCCGTTAACAGCCATGAAAAAAAGTCAGTAGGGCGACCCTGTTCCTCACCTTCTTTGATGCCAAGCACCCTTATATTGCATCTGGGGGACCGACCTTTCAAATCACTTAGCTTTACCTTCAACAGGGCGTTAGCTTCCTGGAGCTCATAACAGGAGGCCTCGAGGGCGGAGATGCGGCCATCAGCACACGACATGGCTTCATCAATGGTGACGACTCGACTCTCCATCTCCCGTTGTTGTTTTTGCACGGCAGCGAGAGAAGCTTTAATAGCATTGAAACTACCCTTCATTGACTTCTTTAGGTCATCAATAAGATCGAGAAGTTTATCGACTTGCAACCCCTGGGCTGTAACAGCAGCTAAAATAGCTTCGTTGCTAATTATATTAAAAACGAAATTTGAGGAGATATCACGGAGCCTCACAAAAAAGTGCCTACTCCATTGCAACGCTCTAGTGCCCCCCATCCCCACAGACCAGTTGCCATAGCAACTGACTTAAAACAGCTCCATGAGTGTATCAGAATTCAACACCAAAAAACACGCAAACATACAAAGAGGAGAATATTCATTCTGATATAGCAATATGTTTTCAGGCTTCATTATTTATTCATGATTTTGTGATTAGTAATAAATTATTGTACAAACACAGTTTTGGTTAATTGAAACACCTGCTCTACTGGTCATCTGTCAGACTTGGTGTGTGTGTTGCCTATTATTTCTAACTGAATCGAAACACACCAAATTCTGCATCACATCTACATGCTAAGGTTGTGAAAGTCATGCTAGCATAACTGACCTAACTTCCCTCTCCCTCACTATTTTATTATTTGTTTAATTAAAACTTTTCACTGACCTGTGACATTTACTTTTTTACCTAGTTGTAGGGTTGACAATTCACCCTGTGTCCCTTTCTCACTGAAAGGGACACAGTTCTCTTTGAAAGGTCAACAACGTCCCGGCTTGAGGTCAGTAGCAAACCATCCCCACTAACCCCGTACTGCTTCCCCCTCCTGAGACGCTGGATAGTGGACCAGAATTGCCTCAAAACTGTGCGGAAGTCTTTCTCCATCACCTCTCCGAACTCCTCCCATGCCCAAGTTTTTTCTCAGCAACCACTTGAACTGCATGTCACTTGGACTGCCTTTACCCATTAACTGCTTCCAGGGTCCTGCAGGCCTAAATGGCCCAATAGGACTTCTCCTTCAGTCTGACAGCATCCCTCACTGATGGCATCCACCAGTGGGTTTGAGGGTTGCTGCCGGGACAGGCACCGACAACATTGCGGCCACAGTTCCGACAATGTAGGCGCGGAACATGGTCCACTCAGACTCAGTGTCCCCCAACTCCCGTGGAACGTGTTCATAGTTCTCCCAGAGATGGGAGTTAAAGCTCTGTCTCACAGGAGTGCCAGACGTTCCCAGCAGACCCTCACCATACGTTTGGGCCTGCCAGGTCTGACCGGCATCCTCCCCTACAACCAGAGCCAACTCACCACCAGGTAGTGGTCAGTGGACAGCTCCGCACCTCTCTTCACCCGAGTTTCCAAAACATGTGGATGCAGATCCGATGAAACAATGACAAAGTTGATCATAAAAGTGTAACCTCGGGTGTCCTGGTGCCAAGTGCACAATATGGACACCCTTATGCCTCAACATGGTGTTTGTTATGGGCAATCCATGACAAGTCCAACAGCAGAACACCACTCGAGTTCAGTTTGGTG
>NW_006800439.1:253717-254808 GCF_000485575.1 Poecilia formosa | reverse complement strand
AATAACAGGCAGACTGTCTGCGTCTTAACCCTGGGGTCCAACCGACTCCTCACCTGTATCACCTTGTATCATTTGCCTCAGTCATTGCACACACAAGGGTTAATAGACAGAAAATGAGTGTATGTGCTCTTTTGAGCTTGAAGTAAAGACTCCCCTGTTTGATTTATCTCCCTGAAACTCCATGGTCCTGAAGCAGATTTTATATGTGCACAAATTGCCAACAGGGAGATTGTTTTTCTCAAGCTTTACTTCTCCTGACTTTGAGCACCTATATTTTTTATGTACTCAGATTTGCTTATGAAATCAGGTAAAAATACTCCAATCATTGCTGGTTGAAGCTAGGCATGTGGACAATGATGTTTAACATTCCCCCTCGACTTCTTAATCCTCAGATAAACACACACACACTTTATCACTTAGTTATGGATGTAAAGTGTGTGAGCATCAAGAGCTGCAGCCTTGGACAAACAGAAACAACAAGCTAAAGCTCTGTGACATTATGAGGATTCATTTACAGTTGGACAGTGGTTCCATGCTCTCTTTACTGCTCCCTTTGTAAATCTTTATGGGTCGAGGCTGTATGTTCACCATCCCCTGGGGGTTTCTGTACTAACTTTACTTCATATGGGTTATTTTGAGCTGTGGACAGGGAATGGCCCTGTCAAAGCAACTGCTCAGTACAAGCAAAAAGGGGGAAAAGGATCTGTGTGAACCATCCGGAAATATTACATCCATAAAACTTATTCATACAGCTTCCACAGAAATCTGCAGGTCTAGAATCTCATTTTGGGACCATCAAATGATTCAGTTTTAATTCAATTCTGTTTATAGCTATAGCACCAACTTACAACAAATACCATTTCAAGGCACTTTACAAAAAAAATAATTTCAGTTCAATCGTGCATACAATCCCATTGATCCTAGTTATCAAACTGTACAGTAAGTACAATTAGTTTTTCAAAATATTCCACTGAGCATATGCTAAATGAGGAAACCAACTCTCCAGCCAGTTTTATAGAGATCATTTTTATTTTTTCTCTTTGTTGAAGACAACTGAAAAAGTACTAAACTATGACATTTTATTTCATTCA
>NW_006800439.1:252256-253707 GCF_000485575.1 Poecilia formosa | reverse complement strand
ATTTATTAGCTTATGATCTGTCTAAAGCTGACCTGATGGAGAAACAGTCTAATTGATGGCCCACAATATGGACACCCTTATGCCTCAACATGGTGTTTGTTATGGGCAATCCATGACAAGTCCAACAGCAGAACACCACTCGAGTTCAGTTTGGTGAGGGCGTTCCTCCCAAACATGCCCCTCCAGGTCTCACTCATTGCCTGAAAACTGAACAATATTGACAGTTTAGTATGGGGTCTGTGATTGGTACTTGCATAAAACCAGGTTGCCAAAGCCCCCAGAAATAACTGTGAAAAACATGAAAAGTGTAAATTTTCTTGGTCAACTAAATTAATAAGTAGAAAATGATGGTTTATCCTTTTTCTCCTGATTTTCATTTTTGGTCACAGTTGAACTTTCAGATTGTCAAAGATAATCTGATTAAATACACACAGCAGTTTTGATCCTGTTAGTTTCTGAGGCCTTCAAGATCAGCTGAAATTACAAAACATACAGATGCCTTTTATGTCTACCAGACTTTCTGCTGTGCCACGGCAGTTGTTTTGTGTATTTTGGGGGGGGATTTTTCTCTGTATTTCTGTCACTTCGCTTAGTCGTTGGCTACACTCCACCTTAAACAAGCAGCATTCTCTCCAGTTTGAATTCAAAGGGGTCCCGATGTTCGTCCTAGCAGGCTAGGTCTTAACACACCACACATGGCAGGAATATCTCATGAAATTATCTTTAGAGCCATCACAAAAATCTAGACAATTTTAACATTTTTGGAAAGAGAAGATCAGCTGTAAATTGGCATAATTATCTTGTCGTGTGAGCCAGGTATAAGTGAAATAAGGACTTCTACTCACAACATTTCCCCCATGTTTAATATAATCAAAATGTGAATAAATCAGTCCATCAAAGTCAGCTTTGAATTGCCTTGTTGCTGAAAATGTGCTATATAAATAAAATTACCTTACCTTACCTTTTCCAGTGTTCAATTGTTCCATCTACAGTTCTTAAGGGTTCATTGTTCATTGTAATAGTGAAAATACATGACTAACCCTAAGATTATTTTTGCAGGTCTGAAAATGAATATAAAGACTGAAAACTAGCTGGTGCGTAAAATGAGGAAACATTTCCAGAGCATAAATATAACTACAATGTAAAAACTGGAGGATCCAAATCCTATGATAATTTTTATGACCTCAGACCACCAGCATGCAGGGGGAACTATGTTCCTCTGTGGAAGCTGTGTGATGGTTTTATGGATTTCTGTAGTTAGTTGTCCCATTTGTCCATGTCCAGCTCCTAGACAAGGAGTTACATAAGTGGAGTGCATTGCACTCAGGAGACTCTGGCCTACAGCAGAAACATGTTGAGGTCATGTACAATAACAGGCAGACTGTCTGAGTCTTAACCCTGGGGTCCAACCGACTCCTCACCTGTATCACCTTGTATCATTTGCCTCAGTC
>NW_006800439.1:247393-251758 GCF_000485575.1 Poecilia formosa | reverse complement strand
GTCCTTACACACACAAGGGTTAATAGACAGAAAATGAGATTATATTCCACTGAGCATATGCTAAATGAGGAAACCAACTCTCCAGCCAGTTTTATAGAGATTAATTTTTATTTTTTCTCTTTGTTGAAGACAACTGAAAAAGTACTAAACCATGACATTTTATTTCATTCAGATCCTCTTAAAATCTGAATGAAGCATGTCAGTTGTTGTTTAATCATAAAATGTGGAGAAGGTCAAGGAGTATGAATTATTTTGCCAAACACAGTATGTTAGAAATCTGGAATATAGTTCTGTGAGGACTTGTTTGAGCTGTTCAGAGATGTTTTCTTTTCATAACTTCTTTGAAGTCTGGACAGCATGTTGGCTGTTTCTACTGTTCACATGGTAAATCCCAGCAGGAAGAAGGCCAGGTCAAAACCTCCAGCAACTAATAACCTATTACTTTACTCATCATAAGATGTTAAATTCAGCTGCTGTGTTTAAGACGTTTGGGAAATGGGCTCAGTCTGAGACCACTTCCTGTACAAGGCTGTGCCAGGGCTGCTCCTCTGGTACTTCATAGCTTCCAATCTCCGTGGGAATGCAGCTTACGTGTAAAACTACCAGCTCACTGGAACACTGAGTATTGGTCCGGGCAGGCATAATATTGAACTTCTAAATCCAGGTTGGCTCAACAGGTTTCAGAGTCATTCTACCCTAACATGACAGACAGCTCTGTGTATAATGGGATTGCCTGAAATTGTTTCACTGGGAGTGGAACTTCTCCTCAGCCCACCGTTGGGTCTAGCCAATGGCTGAACCAGTCAGTGTTAACTACAAAGCACTGTTGTGCCGTTTCTGTGTGTTTCAGATGGCTTGACGTGAGTGTAGCCAACCTGACGTGCACCAAGTACTGGGTGGTGTACCTGCAGGTAATCCAGGAGGCAGTGTGGCCGGGAGGCGCGCTGCCAGCCGCCCCGCCACCTCATCGCAGCCAGCAGCAGAAAGACAGCAGCAAGCAGCAAGCCTTAGATGGTCTGATGAAACTTCTGCCAGGTATATAGAACCTGAGATCATCCAACATGCCATCACATATTAGCCTTCCTACAGGAACTCTAAAAAAATTGTGAACTAGCCTGTAATCCAACAGAGGGCCAGTCATTGTGCAAATGTATGATAACCTTGAGTAAAGTTACCATGCTTTCACAATATCTACACATGTATGCACGTTAATGGAATATATTTTATTAGACCCTTTTTTTTTAAATGGCGGAAAAATTTGAAGCCCATCTGTCATTTTGATAGATTACAATTCACACTCCTGACTACTTGGTGCAGATGTGCAGACATTTTCAACTTTACATGCAGAGCACACTGTGAAGGTAACTAACATCAATCAATAGAAAAAAATCCTTCTGAATATCATATCTGACATGGACACTGAACTAAAGTATCTTGCTGACTGGGAGCTGACAGTGGGTGGAGAAGCTATGGACAGAATGCTTTCAATCAAAACTTTGACTGACATGGCATTTAACAAGCCTTCATACATTACAATAACAGAAAAATACAGAGAATGTTCTGCTGTGTTAAGCAAGGTATTGTTTAAATAGATGAATAGACAGTTTATCTTTCTAAGGAAAAACAGAAAGTAAGGTGCAGAAGTCACTTAGACTCTACCAAGCACAGCGCGCTGCACAACTAAATGCACACACCTTGAGATAGGATCCTTTAAATCCCAGGTGATTTTCACCTGACTCATCCTGTGGTTCCAACAAACAACCAAATGGAGCTGGAAGATGTCAGCAGCTACAAACAGGAGAAGTAAGACAGTTTACTCTAATGGCGGCCTAAAAACACAAACAGTAAAGTCTCAATTAAAATAATGTCAGGTTTAATTCAACCTTAGGCCTCCACTTAAAGTGAATCAATTGCGTTGGATGGGGCTCTGACAGAATGTCTATGGGCTCGGTCCAAGTCGGGTTGGATTTTTTTAGGCCTGATCTTAAACTCTAGCATAGATTTCTCCTCCAGATGCAGACCAGGAGGAAGTTGTGAGGTTGTGTTCACACCCCAGCAGATGAAGCACTCATAATATATGTATATCCATTTAATTTCAGGTTTAATAGTTATTGGGGCCACAGTAGTCAGTGATTTTTGTCACTGAATCAATCTGCTTGATTGATGTGTGATGGGTTCTGAATTCTCTGTTCAACCTGTTGACTATTAATGAAACCTCATAAAAATCAAGTGTAACTAAATAGTCCATGTCAGTATCATTTAAAAATTGACTGGTAAAAATAGAATATGATTTAATTTTTTTGACACCGTCAGTCAAAATGACAGACAACAAAACAGTCTACCGCGACCTCTGCTGGAGCGTTGCTTTGATTCGTCCATGCATGTTTGAGGAATCCTTGAGTCTCCCATGGCAAATTTCATGTTTGATATATTTAGGAATTTTACAACAACTAAACTTATACTATTGTGGAAACACTTTAAACTTGACCTATCTGCTTTGACTTACTTAGGAAAAGGGTCTCTGTTTTCACAGAAAGAGGATGTGAAAGTAGACAATTATATGAGATGTTTTTCTTTCTGGATGAGTCGTGGCTGAAACTGGTGCAGACTGGTTCTGTGGGCGGGTTTGAGAACTGTATTGCTTAAAAGCATATTTTCACTGTGCAAGCTCGTCCTCAGTCCTGAGAACCTTTATTCTTGAATAAATTAGTAGAATGACAAAATGTGGATTCTGTTGATCCAGTGTCATCACTTCTTAATAGAGAACTTCCAAGACAATACTTACCAGAATGTGCTATAAAATGGCACTATGTGCCTGGAAAACCCAACACTGCCTCTTTAATATTACATTTTGAAGTAAAACGCAAAAACAACATGTTTTTCTTCTGCTGCTAAAATAATCTGTAATGATATTACAGTTCTGATAATGTTATCTGTAAAATGTTTATTTTTTATTTTCATTATGTTAATTTGGCTTATGCAAAGAAAAATCTGTAATAATTAACACTCTCTGTGCTCGACCTGCCAGTTTAGGTGGAGAGTTTGGACCTGAACTGGCAGCATCCCACTGTGTAGAACTCTGTCCTGCTTGTGGGTCTGCTGGTTATTTAGTCAGGTGATTTGCTCTGGTACCAACTCTGCAAAGTGCTGGTTGTAGCTCACCAGATAAGTTTTAAACAAATGTAGATTAGTAAAACTAACGTTGTAATTCAAACAGGAGATTGTTTTCACTGTCTTGTAAGTAGCCTTCTTTTCACTGACCAGGAGTGTGCAGCAACAAGTGTGATGGATGGACAGGCAGTGCTTTGTTAGTTTATGAAGGCAGTAAAAACTTCATTAACTCTTCCACTTTGTCTGGAATCTCATTTAGAGGACATTCAACTGCTGGAACAGAAAATGCTCAGTTTTGGACATTTTTAATAATTAGTTTGTCTTGATGTGGGAAACCACCTCATGCCTGGTCATCACAAACTGCATCTTCTTGTCTTTAGATCTGATCTCAGATATGCTGGGTTCTGATAAGTACAGGCTGAGCTGGCAGACTGCTCTGGATTCTTTTCAAGACCCTTACATTAACAGGTAAACATACACAACACACTCTACGCTATGACAGTTTGGGGGTTTCATTTAGCTTTTACATATTATTTTACACTATCAGAAGGACTACTATGGATTCTGTAAAAATAATTAAGAAAATTCTCTGTTTTGAGTAGAAGCTGAAATGGTCAGATTTTTGTTCATCAGTACAGATGTTTTCTTCATAGTTCAGGTGAAAAATGGTTCCATGAAAACCAAAAAAAAAAAAAACAATTTATAAGTATTTTAATCTATGTTATTTTTAATTGCAGAACTCTTCTAAAGAATGTTTGGACAGAGTAAGAAGATGAGTCTTTGTCCTGTCAGGACTTCTGTACCGATAGGTATTAGTGATGTAATCATGTCCAGTGGGAAACAGATGACCTCATTAATTGGACAGTCAAGTATTAGCACTTGCCTATAACCCCAAACTCAATACAGCCACACATTTCAATATATCTTATTGGGATTTTACAACCCCAATTCTAATGAAGTTGGGATGCTGTGTAAAACAAAATTGGAATACAATACAAATACAAAACAATAACAACAAAAAAAACATTTATCCATTTGAAAGCTTGTCTTTGTAATGACTTCAATTGAATACATAATTTACATTGCTCTGTGATGGACTGGTGACCTGTACAGGGTGACCCCATCTCTCACCTGTTGACCACTGGAGATAAGCACCAGCAGCCCTCCCACCCCCCACTGGGGGGGCGCGATGGATGGATGGATGGATGGATGGATGGATGGATGGATGGATGGATGGATGGATGGATGGATGGA
>NW_006800439.1:233215-247324 GCF_000485575.1 Poecilia formosa | reverse complement strand
TGGATGGATGGATGGATGGATGGATGGATGGACGGATGGATGGATGGATGGATGGATGGATGATATTATTTAAAACAGGGACCATACAGTAGACAAGAAGAGAGATTCACTGTATCAAGTTCCAGCTCCAAGTGTCAATTTCTGCCTGCAGTCCCTGATCCAGATGATAAAACCTTTTAAAAGAGAAAATAGGTTGAAAAGGATTTGTAAATCATGATATTCAGTTTTATTCATATCTTATATGTCTCTACTTCATTGGAATTGTGGTTATATGTAATAGATCATGGGTCTTCCACCCCATGCCTCGAGGGTTAAACAAGAGGACCCAGCAAGAAGAAGTGACAGCAGGAGAAGGGTTAAACACTGAGGGTGATGCTGGAACAAAAGACCTGAGCTGATCAGCTAACAGGTTGTAGCTAATAAAGGGAACTAAGAACATGAATGTAAGAGTAACAAAGAATAAATAGAAATGAAATAAACATAAACTAGAATCACTAAGAACTGAACTAAGGTAAAACAGAAATGAGGCTGATGTAATCTAATAATAATAATAATATTTATTATTATTATGTTATTTTACTATAATAATAATAATAATAATAATAATAAAAACTAGACTCAATAAATCCAAAACCCAAAACAACCCAGAACCTGACTGAAACATAGTTTAATTTTTGTGTTAATCCAATAAAAACCTGACAAACTTGTCTTGTAGAGATGCACCAATATGAAAATTTAAACACGGCAATTTGAAAAAGTACTTTTTTGATAAGAAGTCTATAGTTTGGATGAGGTGGTTTTTCGGTCGAATCAAAATGCATGTATTTCGCAAAACTGCAATGAAAACACTTTTTTGTGCAAACAATGAGGATGACAGGAAGTTGTTGGTCATTCCATCATGTTGAATTCATAGCTCTTCTGTAAAATTAACTACAATTTTCCCAAAACGCTGCATATGTAGCCTCTCCATTTAAGGGGCTTGTTGCTCCAACGCCTGAATAAGACACTGACAGGTTGCTAATGGCTGAATGATCATGTTACTGTTTACATCTGCGCTGCTTTTTACTGACTCATTTCATGAACAAGCTTATTTGTGTGATTTTTATTTAATTTATTTTTTTTATTTAATAGAACCACTACAATTGTGAAATTATGTTTTTTAGACCTTGGCAGAATATTGAACCAAATTTGATCACATTTGTAATGGAAACAGTTCCTGAAAATAGGATGGTGATGAGTTGTGTTTTGTTTCTGCAGACACCTGGTCTACTGTATATTTGACCTTCTGTTGGACTTCCTGGTTCCTGAATTACCAGAGGAAGATTTCCAGAGAAGCCTCCTGCAGACTCTCGCTAAGAACCCAGAAAAGATGCTGACTTGAGAAGAGAACTCAAATGCAGCTCGATAATTTTTCTTTCCTTCAGCCTAACTGATCTGGTGGTGAAAAGCGAGGGGAATGTTCCTGTTCCAATAATGTCGGGTCATTAGTGTGACAGTTGTTGTTTCTGATCATGTTTACCTTCTTCTGTGCACATTTTAAACTCCTTGGATCACTTTGGTGACCTGCTAAGGTAACATAGTTACATTAGTTACTGAAGTTACTTAACAGTGTTACATGCATGTTGAATTTCAATCTGCTGTTTATTGTAAACCACACCCGGTTTGTGTTTGATCCCAGAGACCAGCGTATCTTTTGTTCTGATCCGAACATGTGGTAAAACCTCACCCATCTCCAAATCTGGCCTCTTCCTGCCTGGGTAATTTGCCAACTTTAACTAAACTGTCTTCAGATGCTTGATCACCACCCTTATCATGGTGGAAGGCTCACATCTGGACGACAGCACTCTGGGTTACTTATTTAACACAATTGGATATGAACTGAAACACAACGCTGTAGTAGTAGATTCACAGTTCTACAATTGCCCATTGATGAGTTTGTCATTGTTTTGTCAGGTGAAAAGATACCTGTGATACTACGCAACATTTCCATCTGTTGAGTCATGCTGGCTGTATTGGTCCAGATCAACAGCCTTTGCAACATGTTTAACTGCCATCTTTTCTTTTTTTAAAGAAAGCTGAATGTACGGTACATGGTCTGTTAGATTCTGATAAAGTCTGTGAACCCTTTGGTTTACCAGCATGTGGTGGTAATGTCTACAGTATATACATAAAATAGAACAAGAAAAATGGAAAAAGATTCCTAGCATTGCTGAAGCAGTACTTAGGCTCTGCGTTGCTAAATATTTGGGTTACTGTGGACAGGGCCCACAGTAAGATTGACAGCAGTCAATGTTGCAGACTGCTGTAACATTGTTCAACTGAAAAACTGAATGGCCCCTTATTAAAGATATGTGCATGGTGTACATCTGCTGCTTTATAGTTGCATGGACAGAAACATTTTCAATTTTTCAGTAATTTTAAATGGCTGCAATCAGCAGTCTATACAAACTGACTACAATATGTCGTCTTTCTACTACAGGTGATGGAAGATGTTTCAGAAAAAAACTTCAGAAGATCCAATCTGTTCCCTTAAGGATCTTGTTGCAACCTTATTAATACAGTTGAATGTTTTGCACTTTGAAATGATTGCCTTAGCAGTTGATGGCATTTATGGGTGACAAAGTACAGAAAGTTTTTTCTCCAAATAATATAATTATGTTTGTTACAACACACATGATTACTATTATTATGTGTGTCCGTTAGAGACAGGTGGAACTTCAGTGAGTCAGCAGCTCGTTTTCTTCCTTCAAAGCGTCATGAGCTAATGATAGATGTTACAGATCGAATATCATTCTGGTGTTCTGCACTCATTAAGTTGTCTTCATTTTGCCTTTAATTCAATTTTTTCTTTATAATTATTATTATTCAGTGTTTTCATGAACCTGTTTATTTGATGCTGTATTTAAACTAAGCTAGTCTTGACTTTCGTCCATAAGATGTGATAATGCTAACATATAAACTCTTTCTGACAATTTAGTTTAGATTTATCTTCTTTGTTAGCTTGACAATAAATAAATACATACAAAATTCACTAACTTGTTTTTAGGTAAAAAGCCAAAAAAAAAAAAAGGTTCTAAGCAACCAGTGCCTGACACTTGTGGATTTCTCTTTTGGTATCTTTATTTTATATAAATCTAGATTACTTTTAACTAATAAGCTAACAGCAGAGTAGGGCCAAGAAGAAAGCCCATTTCTACTGTCCTAAACCAATTCTAGTGTAAAACATTTACACTACATTGTTGTAGCATCCATTTCACGGTCCATGTTTTGCATGTTAAAGTCATTATGGATTGTGTTTTCTTTTTTTCTACTAAACAATGAACTCTGAGGTTATTAGTGGTTTAATGCAAGTCTGACAGTGGTTAAGATGTTTTTAAACTGCATTGCATGAACTGCTACAACATTGTCACAGTTTTAGGATCGTAGAAATCTGCTTTGGTTTAGATCTAGCATGGTTAGCTGTTGGACCTTAGGAGGATTCTCTGCTTCAAGTGAGATGTTGACTCCGTGTAACCTCTCAACAAAACCCCACTTTATAAAAATATCTGGGCTGTGTTAGGCAGTTGTATGTGAGGGAAGGGTCAGTTTCATCCTGTTACCAGATGAAAGCTTACAGGATGCATGTGAATTTATTTGGCAACCATATTTTATGAAGATTTGTTTAAAATTGGATAAAAATTAAAATGAAATAAAATAAAAGAATGCATCTTTTAATTCCGATTTCCTATAATACATTAATAAACAATGAACTACCAATACATGGCCAGTGAAAATTGTATTTGCTGTATAGCATAATGTACATATTGCAGACTGTCACTCATTTGGTCAGGGCCGTGCAGAGACCTTTGGAAGGCCAAGGGCTCAAAGATAGAAAGGGCACATTGAACAAGATCTTAAAACATCATACATCATAACAACAACCCATATTAGGGTAAAATCTAATATTTGATCGGATCATACTGTATCATTGTCATCATGCGGGAGCAATGCAAAGCAAATGTAGTCTATGTTTTCCCCAATAGGTATAATTTTCTGCTGCTGACAGAGCTGGAGGGCTGTGTTGATCTGATACTGTAGTTTTTAAACAGACCATTTACAAAATAAACCTTAATCATATCTGACTGTTTAACATCCATAGGATGCAGACACTAAAAAAGCTCAGAGGGATTAAATGTACATAATTTTTTGATATCACCTCTGCAAGATCCAGATTTGTAAGGTTGACAATTAAATTATTGTCTTTAGATTTAGCATTTAGCAGAATCTTGAGAAACATCCATGTATTTAAGTTTAGTCAATTACTGTAACAGTGTCTTCATAGGTCAGCCTAAAAAATCTTAAAGGTCTAGGGCCCTATAAATGCTTGTATTGTAACACAAACCATATATCTAAATCTTTACCGTTTGTTTATTGAGTATGACAATGCTATTCAATCTTATTTAATGGCTTCAGCAGAGATAAAAAAATAAATTGCACATTTAGAATTTAATTAGGAAGTTTACTTTGTAAAAGTGCAAATAATCTTCTTGATAGTTTGATTATGTTACCATGACTACAATCTGATGCTATCTGTAATCTTTGTGTTTGAGCTGGGTTTGTTCAGAAATACATCACATGATTTTAAGCTCAGCCAATTACCCTGGCCCCCTTTCCGCAGACTTCACTAAATCAATATTTAAACAGTGATGTTGACTTTCTTAGTAGGAAGAACAGAGGCTATTTTGTTTGTTCAGGCTTTATGGGGTGAATTTTATCCAATTTGTCAGCAGCAGTGTGAACTGCCTGGTTGTCACGTTATGTTAAGGTGCAGCAGAAAGCGAACAGTCAGCAGGTGGTACTGGGGCTTTGAGGTGTGTCGTGGTACCGTTTATCTGGTTCTGATCCACAGCGGTGGGGCCAACTCTGGCTGCATCTAGTCCAGCACGGGCCGCCTGGTAAAGTTAAAGTCAGAAGTTTTCTCTGGAGCCGAAGCATTTCTGTGTTTGAAGGAGAAGACGGGTTTTTCCCACCATTTCCCTCCGGCAGCCCCCCACCCCATTCTGCACGTGCCTGCATTTGGTGTAAGGCACTAGGTTTGTAGACATTCAGTGCATTTCTTAATATCTTTCTTAAAGCCAGTAACAGGAGCAGTTGCTTGCCAAATTAAATTTATAATGTTCCACATAAAAATAGTAATAGTTCTTTTTTTTTGAGGAGGGGGGAGGGGTTCAGATTCACAACATCATAAATCTAGTTTTTCCTCGAATCCTGGGAACACTCACACCTTAGTTAGACCTATAAAGTTCATTATTTGCCACTGTACTTTACAAGAGATCAGTAAAGTACAGTTTGCTTGTACAGTCAGGGGATTCTGTAATGTTATAACTGATTATGAGAAACTAAACAGCTATAGAGACGCTACAGGTCTGCTGTCCTGCTGACTCCTGACATGTTGGCCACTTCTTTGGATTCCATTTCTTGTGTTTCTCTGCGCTACAATTAGTGGATGTGTAAATATTTTCTGGTGTCTGCATAATAAAGTTACCAAAGCATGAGGTCTTAAATCTTGAGCTTTTGTTTGCATGTGTTATTGTCCCGGCTCGTGGAGCGCATGGGGAATGTTTTACAAGGTTTTAATAGATCTGACTTTCAGGCAGGTTTTCACTATCTGATGTGTTTCAGAAATGTGCCCAGTCTCTTTAAGGTCAAATATGATGTCTGCATTATGATTTTTTACTTTTTTGTGTACATGAAAAAGCTGATGTCATCCATCAGTTTTATCTTAATTTGGTACAATTTGCAGATTTGGGGTTTTGAATTGAAACATCAACAAAAGTGTGTGTGAATGCTGATCTCAAAGCAGAAGAGAAGCAGAATCTTTCCCTTGAGCCTCCAGTCCTGGAATACGACACAAGAGATTGGAGGAGGTTGGAGGCCAAATATGCATTGTTGAGAAATCCTCTTAAGTCCGAGATTGATATCAAAACTCAGGATAAGTATAGGACTAGAACACAGGAATGAAGAAGTGTGGCTAAACATGGACATGGTTTGAACCCCTACTGCAATCTCCTTACCACTAAGACAAAATCTTATTGAACATATTCTCAATACAACTACAATTTGGCAGATTTCCCTTTATGATTTAACTTTTAGAGTACATGCTGTGTAAATCATGCTAAATGTTTTTTTCCATACCTTCTAATCAACAGATATTATCAGGAGAGTTACTTCCAGACATTATGACTACAGTCAGAAGATGATCCACTATAGCAAACATTTCTTCAGTTTAAAAAATACTTTATTCTTATCCAGAGGAATATAAATCTTGTTGTAACTCACCCAAGTATAGATGGTGATGCTGTGGACAGGAAGGAAGTTCAGTAGCAGTCAGTTTTGCAACCAATCTGAAGAGACCTCTGACTGAAGACTTACAGTATGAGAACTGTCATCACATGCTAACCAGGCAGCAGAGGTGATTTTCCACAGCAACAAGTCCTTGATGGCATCATCAGTTGTAGCAGTTCTGCTAATCCACCTCATCTGCTTTTGCTGCACTAAGCAAAACAGTCATTTGTCTGGCCAGACTCTCTGTCTGGCCATCTGCGTAGAAAGCCATTCGAGTTGGAGTTGTCGTTATCCGTTTAAGAGAAGGTTTAAAATTTTGCCTTCTCTCTGTGCATCTATAAAGCACTTTTAACTCCTCTGGTATTTGTGGTCAGAGTTCAGGCGTCATTTAAGCTTTTGAGATGCTAATCAGCTGCATCCTGGCTGTAAAAAAAATAAAATAAAAATAAGCAAAAACAAAAATCCTTCCCCAACTGCAGAGCACCAAAAACCTGATGAAATAAACAAGTTAATGATCTTTTTTTTGTGAATTATCTTGCTATTTTCTTGCTTGAATCAACAGTAACGCAAGGTTTGTGTGATGTAATCGAAGTCAGCCGACCAGGCAGCTGCAGGTTTGGATTCAAAACTGGCTGCTGTTTTGAATTTTTCATACTTTCTTCCATCTCACCAAAAAGCTCGTTTTCAAAGAAGTGGTCCAGTCGCTCCAGGCTGGAAAACCTGATGACAGGTGCTAGAAGTTGGTCACTTCATGCAACACAGATGTGAAGCAGTTCTCAGAAATGGTGATTATGCAACCAATTATTCCTTTGGTGACTCACAGGAATGCTGAATATGTAAGCAAAGTTTCAGTGTAAACAAGAAAAAAAGCTGACAGTGATGTTCTGAACAGCCTATTATTCACTTTTCCTCAATTTCTGTAGAGTGAGAACAGATTTGACTGAATTTGGTTTCATGTTTACCTTCAGAATAGGCTGCACATTATTCCCGCTGCATTTAAAAGCTACTACAAGCTTTTATTTCTCCATTATATAATTTTCGCTTGCGGTCATAATTTCAATGACTGCTCATGTTTTGAAAACAACTCCATAAGAAACCTCTTCATATTTATGGAGACTGTTGGGACATGTACTGCAATGTGAGCTGTCACTAATTGAAATGACCTTACCAAGCTGAATTTCACTAACTTCTGTCATCTGTTCCAGATTACAGGTTAGGAGATTGGTGTAGATTTCAGGACATGGTACAGAAACAGACAGCAGCCAGTAGTCAGGGTAACCCTTTATTTGACAGGTTGGCCGGTATCAGTATTACTGATTAAACTTTAGCTTTAATAACTTAAAGCTACATCATTTTTAAAGTGTAATCAGTAATACTTTTATAACAAATTTATGTCAGATCATGATTTCTTGGTTAATGTCAAGTTGTCATAATAAAGACATTTTCAATAATGTTAACTTTGTATTAAAAGTGTCATGATTTACTGAATGACAGTCTCCAGCTGAATATATGAATATAATAATATTCATGAAGACTTATTCATGTTCATAACAGGTGTTATGTCAGTCTTATTTGCAACCTGTCAAATAAAGTTTTACCATAGTTGGCTTGGTGAGCCTCAGTTCTTGGAAAGTCAGAACTGAGAGCAGGAAGTGAACCACAGGCAGTTATAGGGGATGGTTTTCGTAGTCAAAGGGCAGGACAGGTTTAAAAATGATTTAATAATGGCATACTAATTAATAGTGACCAAAATGTGAAAACATGAATGTTTGATTAAAACTAGAACCAGTCAGATTAGAATGAATACAGCTTTATTTGTTCTCAGTATAACTTGAACATCAGATGAATCATAATTAAACGTATTGACAAGTTAAAAACAACAGATTGTTAATGCACTTCAACTCTGTAAGAACATCAGACACATTTTTTTTAATTAGAAATGTTTCATCAGCATATTGGGCTCATGTGATTCCTGCTCCAGAAAGGTGAAGGTCTCTGGACATCCTGAAGGTAAACACTGACTGGCAGGAAGACGGACACTGATGAGACATCCTACAACTCAGAGGCTGCAGGAAGAACCACGATGGTCTGCAGTGGCAGTTTATCAACATCTGAAAACGCATTGGAATATATTATGAATGTGCGGCGCCAACACGCAGTTCTGACACTATTAAGTTATTTGCAACACCCGGATGAAAATTAGTGTATATTCGGCACTGTATTACAAGTTTTATAGTAGTTTAACCCCTTAACCCTCACCCCCTAAATCACCAAACACGCTTGAAATGGCATACCCAAATTAAATCAGCTGCTGTTCTTGAACAATTTGGAGCACATGCAAAAGCTTGGTTCTTTATGAAGAAGACAAGCCAAATTTTCTATTTTTGCAGTTAAAAATACTTTAACAGTAAGTAGTTTGTAGTTATTATGTTTGTAACACAAAAAAAGAAAAATTTTGCTTCACCCAGATTTTTCATTTTTATTTCTTGTAAATGCACATTGAGTATTGAATGTATGAACTGGGAAATACAATAAATCTGTTTAGTATTCTGCTTGTGGATTTCAAGACTGATCAAAATCGCACAAAAAAGAAATGTCATTTTCGATATGTTTATTTTTGAGGATGTACAGGTGTTGTCCAAGAGTGCCATTTGGAGTCTCCAAATGGCACTCTTGGACAACATACTTCAAATGACTCTAAGTCCTCAGTGCTGCAACATACAGTCATCAATGAGGCTCTAATGAAAGATAATGGCCAGAGGAATCCTCTGGTAGACACATTACTGATAGTGGAAATTGCTTATAATTATATAAATAAAATAACATATCTGGGGGGCAGAGGGGCTTAGCGTACAGTCAGACCTCTTTCTTGCAATACGCTGTCCGTCCACCCCTCCCCCCAAGCACTCAACAGTACGCTAGCCCCCCCATGCCCCTGCTTCATCTCTCCTTCAACCCCCACCCTTCTAATGGTATGCTAACCCCTCCCCCTCAATTCCTCCTCCCTCACTCTAACAATACGCTAGCACCCCCCTCAACCGCCCCCTCACCCTCCGTTCCTCCCACTCCACCATTCCCTCGGTCCTCCATTCTCGCTCTTCGGTACGCTCTACCCACCTCGCCCTGACTGTAGCAGCGGATGACTAAAAGTTTCCAGTGTTTTCAAATGCAAAACTCGTCTGCACTCTTACGGCCATAATCATCCACTCCCATGAGTTGTGAAGTTCTGAAGAAACGCATCCAGTTTTGTGTTTCTGGTTTGTTGGTTTTTTCACCAACAGAGAGCCATGGAGAGACGATGTCTCTCCATGGCCTGTTGGTGAAAAAAAAAGTCCTGTAAACACCATTACGCATAAGGGAACATGAGAGTGCACAGAGCCCTGACACATTACGCGTTGTTACACATGCAGCTTGTGGATTCATGTCAAAACAAACCCCAAATTGCCTTATATCCTTATGATAGGACACGTGTTGGCTATGCATTGGTGACTTTAGATTTAGTTTCCGATTTGACTAGTCAGAAATATTCCAGAAAAATACAGACATGTCAAAATGAGCTCAAGCCGCTCTCTGGATATTATTGGCTCAGAAAAACCTATTTAATAACATTATTGATCGAATGTGGTTTCAATCAAAAGGGGAGGGGAAGGGGGGTGCTGCAGGCTGCCCAATAAAAGCATCATAATGGACATCGACAGAGTTTAAACCCTTAAATCTCATCCCTGGAAAATACAGTGATAAAACCGCACGCGGGCGTTCCGGTGCAGGTTAAGGGGTTAAAAAGTGTAAAATTTTAGTTGGTGAAGCCTTTCTATAAATGCATTTGATTTCAGGACATGTTTTAAATAAAGATGGATCCGAGACTTCTTGCATTTTGCATTCTAAAGTGATATGTTTTTGCTGTTTGGTTGCAGGACAGATTTTCTTTATACAGTAAGGAGGACTTCACCATGGGGGTGAAAACCTTCACCCACAGCTCAACCTCCCACAGCCAGGAGATGCTTGACAAGCTGAACGCCTTGCGCAACGAGGGTCACCTCTGTGATGTCACCATCCGGGTCCAGGACAAGCTCTTTCTAGCACACAAGGTGGTCTTGGCATGCTGCAGTGAATTCTTCCGCTCCAAGCTTGTGGGCCGGCCAGAAGACGAGGAAAAGTTTGTGTTGGACCTCCATCACGTGACGATTAGTGGCTTCGCTCCCCTTCTGGAATATGCCTACACCTCCACCCTTTCCATCAGCACAGAGAACATCATCGACGTCCTGGCAGCAGCCAGCTACATGCAGATGTTTGCCGTGGCTAGCACATGTTCCGAGTTCATGAAGTCCAGCATCCTGTGGAGCCCAACGAACAACAACAACAGCAGCAGCAGCAGCAACATGGCGGTGGATAAGGCACACGAAGCGGCACCTGAGAGCGCTTCGTCACACTGTGCCCTGACGCCGCTGGATGGCAGTGTGTCCCCCGTGTCGTCTGACTGCAGCGTGATGGAGAGGAATGTTCCCATCTGCCGGGAATCCCGACGAAAACGGAAAAGTTTTGTGACAATGGCATCGCCAGAGAGCCCTCTCAAATGCACTACACAGATGGTCACCACCTCCCCTCAGATCCCCAACCCGTCACCCTCGTTTTCGGATGGCCCAGCCCAGCCGATAGAGTCTTCCCTGGCTTTTCCCTGGACGTTCCCCTTCGGCATTGACCGGAGGTTTCACTCAGACAAATCTAAGCTGACGGAGAGCCCCCGCTGTTTGGAGGCAGGTGCCCCCGGGACCTCAGAGGGCGTGGTTGCCCGCCGGCTCAGCGACTTCCTGACGTGCGAGAGCTCCAAGGTGGTGTCATCGCCGGTTGCTACAGAGGAGGAGGACGTGAGGGTGAAGGTAGAGCGACTCAGTGATGAGGAGGTTCAGGAGGCATCGTCCCAACCAGTCAGCGCCTCTCAGAGCTCCATGAGCGACCAGCAGACGGTGCCGGGGAGCGAGCAGGTCCAGGAAGAGCTTCTTATCAGTCCACAGTCCTCTTCTATAGGTGGGCTTCTAGTACCTAGAAACTCCTCCAAAAGGGCAGTATTATGTAATTAACTTTTTTGAGCTTTACATCATGTTTTGTTATCCCATCGTCAAAAACATACTTGGAGTGTCGGTTTGATTCTTTCATGCATGTTTGAGAAATCTTTTAGTCTCCTTAGCAACTATTCAGCTGTGTAAAACACCTGGATTGATCTAGCTCCACCTTCAAAACGCAGCTTCTCCTCTGAGCTGCAGTTTCCAAGCTTCCTAGTTTCTGCTTCACAGAGCACCCCTCCCCTATTACTCCCCCACTCAGCTCCTTCAGACTAGCCAGCAGCAATTAGCAAACACCTGGTACAACTGCTCATTTGTTGAGCTACTTCTCTCAGCAACACTGGTGAAAATGTTGATAAAGGGTCAACAGAGGAGGCATGTTGTGATGCCTCCTCTGTTGTTTGTTGGACTCCAAATTTCTTTTTTCCCCCCATTTTATTTTATTGATTTTCAGAACTTTGTGTAAACAAAAGCAAGCAAACAAAAACCACCCATCCCAAATCAACATGGAGCATGGAGTCTTCACACATAAAATACAGACAATCCCAAATATGATTTAAAGTAGCTTGTCCCCAACCTTTCGAGGACAGCGGAGTTAACAACACATTTAAGGTAAAAAGTAGTTGGTTCTTATTTCCAAATGATATCATAGCCCAGGGGGGCATTTTGATACTGAAATTTCCCACTCTCATTGAAGGAAGCACTGACGAAAGCCGTGTAACATCCAACACAGGATGTGAAATTCTGTTAAGGTAACGCTACAAGTCTGCAGTACTTTTTGGCCTAGGAGGAAAGACTTTAGGTGACAGATGGAAGCTGAATCATTTGGGAATAAAATCTGCTTACATGGTAGCAGCTGTTGGTACCTCCTCAACAGGTCTCTGTATTTCACGTCGGTGCACTTTGTGCCGCATCCAAGCTTAGAGGATTGTGGCACAGAGGTGGGACTGAAGCAGAAAAAGCTGCTGTGCAAATAATAAGCAGCAAAGCGGAAAAGCAAACTGATTCTGATCACATGAACACAATGAATGCTGTGTGCATTGTGGTGACGGGCAGAGTGGCAGGTTTATGGATTTGAGATATGGAGCAATTTTTCAACAACAGAAAAAAACAGCACAAAAGTGAGAAAGATCTGAAAGAACTGAGACTCCTCTGTGACTGTGGTGCATCAGACACGTGTTTAACCTCTGAGTGAGCTTTAATTTAGTGCATCATATTCAAAATATTTAAAGGTATTAATGCCTGAATATTAATGTTTGTATTAAATGCCTCTTTAACAATGTTGAGCAGATGTGAATCCAGGAACTTTTTAATGAGGGTCAGTGATGATCTTGGGGTGTTGGTGTAAAATATGCAAACATTAGAGGTCACTACCGCAAATAGATACAAATTGAACCATGTGAGTAAGTTGTCTTAGTACATGCTTCAAAAATGTTCTGCGTGAGACACTTCCACATCCTCCTGTTTGACAGAGGGGGCTCAAAAGTTTTCTGTACATCTGTGGATGACTTTTTACTACACTAAACAAGACTAATGATTGTCTTGTTTCACTGACACTTGAAGAAGTTAGTTCAAGTACCCATCGCAGAGTACAAACCAAACCTAAAGACACTTGTAAAAATTAAACACTGTCTGGTGTCCCACTAAAGCCTTAGGGACTAACAAAATAACAGTTTCAGCAAGTAATGTGGTATAAAATTGTTGTGTGGCTCGTTACAGTCACAATGAACTCAATTTGGCTCTTAAAGCTGCTGTATGTAACTTTTTGAAAACCGTGGACTTGGCCTGAAAATTTGAACAAGCCCCACCCTCTTGCTCTCTGCTGCGTCACGCAGCCCTCCCTCCACAGCCCCTCCCGCACAGAGAAGACTAGCGTGCATGCACAGGATAGTAAACAAGGCTCCACTACGGCGGATAAGCAGCTATAGTATTGGTAGGTATCAACGTATGCTTTACATTTGAAAAATAGTCAGTTCATATTTGAACTGTCAAGCACGATGTAATAATGAGAACCTTAACCTTAACATGACCAAAATCCTAAACATGCATCTATTTGAGCCTTTTTGTGTAATTTTGACCCTGTGGATGAGTACCCAATTAAAGCTATGACCTTTATTGAAGCTGTAGGTTTTTATCAATCCATTCCTGGGGGAAGAATAGTTTAGATGTAGCATTTAAAATCCAGAATAGACATTCATGTTGATGATGAAGGTGTTGCAGTGACTATTATAGTACCGGTACATGCTGTATCCTGGGGTGTCCAAAGTGTGGCCAAGGGGCCATTTGTGGCTCTCAAAATGATTTTCTTTGGCCCTTGACCACAGGTGTAGAATAGTAAAAAGTCTTTTTCTTTTTAGGTCCAAATCCTTTTTATGTTTTGAATCTTTAATGTTATAGAGATTTCATAAAAAAAAAAATAAAATAAAACCTAAAAACCTAATTTTTGCATTTTTAATTTAATTAATTTTGTGACCTGCCAGTAGTTTATAATTTGCCAGTTTTGTCCCCAGGGGCTGTTATAATCAGACTCTGTGTTACTCTGCTTCTGGAGTTTCCTACCCTCCACACTTTTATCAAACAGTCCCAGCAAAATTTACAAGGATTTTCTGTATTGTCATAATGATTGAAACTGGATTCATTTTCCCCTATATGATTAGGTAGCCAGGTGCATCGTTAATAAGCAGGCTCAGTTCTTTATAAGGGATGCCCCGTAAAGGCATAGACC
>NW_006800439.1:227067-233205 GCF_000485575.1 Poecilia formosa | reverse complement strand
ACCTGGAGGCGGGGCGCTACATCCCCCCCACCGCCAGGAGGCGGCACCCCGCTACAGAGCCGAGTCGGCCGGTGGAAATGCGGTCACTCCGAAATAGAGCCGAGCCGAGCCGCAAAGTTTTTACCAGCATTTCACTGAGAAGAAGCTCAGCAGATGTGTAGTTCAACAAGGTGTTTGCTAATTGCTGCTAGATAGTCTGAAGGAGCTGAGTGGGGAAGTCATAGGAAAGGGCTCCTCTGTGAAGCTGCAGCTCAGAGGAGGAGCTTTGTGAGATCATCTGGTCACTTTGAATGTTTGCCAAGGAGATTAAAAGATCTCATTAAACAAAGACATAAACACAGTCTTTGATAGCATTTTAACATGATATTAAGCTAAAAATATTGATCTTATATAATGTCCACCAGATTACATGAGCTTTGTTTTCTGTTATGTATCCATTGTGCCTCCATCTCATCTTTTGTAGTTTATTATGTAATCCAGTTCCCATTACATGCTTTTTAATTAAATTGATTTTATTGCCACATTTAAAAATATAATTCTGTAATGTTAATCAGTGAAAATAATTTGCATTAAATTCAAATTTTAATTTGAAGAGGAAATACCCTTACAGTGCCTCTGTTTCTCATTGACACAACTTGGAATGTTTTTTTTTTTCACTGTCTGAGGCAGGAATACTTCAGAAGGTGATTATTAATAAGCTTTTAATGGAGAGATAATCTGATACATCTGTTCTAGTTAGACTTTGCAGAGATAGAGATTTCGGTCAGAGAAGAAACAATTTCATTTTATTTTTATTTCATTACAGCAGTACAAATTAATCAAAGATACCACAATTCATGGCAGTGTAAATGTGTAGGAATGATCTCAATAGCCTGGAGGACTGGGCTGATAAGTGTACTGAGCTGTGAAAAAAGTTTTTTATGGTTATTTTCAGTTTTTGCTTGTTTGCTCATACTCAACAGTTTCAAATCCTTAAACTAATTTTGAAATCAGACAACAAATCTGCTTTAGGCCCAGCAACAGAAATGTGTGTTTTTACAGCTTTCTTGCTTCAGTTTTTATGATTTGAAATTATGATTTCAAACCACCATTTGGCCAAATTAATTCATAGCCAAAACTAGACTCATTTTGTGGCACCACAGTGGACACTGCAGGAAGTTCCAGCACTGGACCTCAGATGATGCCAAAAAGACGGTTCTGGAATAAAAGATACATTCTACATTGGATCATTGTAAGTTAAGCATCCTCCCAGAGCAACTTTGCCTGTGGCCATTCAGGCTTATTCACCACAATGAAGCTCCATGCAGCAAATGAAACCTTTTGATTTTTGTGCCTCAGAGATGTAGACAGTTGAAGGAGTAGTAGTTATCCAATGGAGAATTCATTATTGATGCTGGCATGCCACTGATGAATGCTCAGTTGATGACAAAATGATGTAACACTCAGTCAAATTTGCATTTGCAAAAATTAATTCCACCTTTTGTTGGTATATATTAATATTAAAGAGGCTGCAGCAACATGACTGATGCCCTTTGGCAAAGTCTGTATTGTTCAATACATGAAAACCAAATAAGCCATATCATTATTATACCCGCTTCACACACACACACACACACACACACACACACACACACACACACACACACACACCATTGACTTCCATTAATTTCTACAGCCTAAACCTGACCTTTACCCTTTTCCTAACCCTAACCATCACATACCTAACCCTAACCCTAACCAAAACTCAATTCATACCTTAGCCCTAAATCTGACCCCTGACCCAAAAACAGGGTTTCCCCTCGTGGGGACCAGGCTCCGGTCCCCACGAGGAGCGATTGGTCCCCACAACATAGCATATGTCAGGAAAATCGTCCCCACAAGGTATTACAAACAAACGCACACGCACACACACACACACACACACACCCCCACACACACACACACACATTAGCATAGCACGAGTAGGCTTCATGAAAGCCACATGTTTTCTCTTTGATAAGTTATGCAATCTACTTTCAGCAGTCTCCCTCCACACATAAACACACACACATACACAGATACTTGTACATAAATTCTGCAGTGTGGTTTAATAATTTTCTGCAGTCTCTGGAAAATTTCTGATGAGACAGCACACTCTATGTCTCACCCCTGTTTTCTTTCTTACATAATGAAACATACACACACCTCTGAGGACACACATGTTTATACTGAATTCCCTTAAAAGGATAAAATCTGAGATCACCAGAAAGTATTCCAATCTGAAACTTGCTTTTCAAACTCATGCCAAGAAAGAAGTGTTTAAATCTTCTACGAGTTTTGTTCTGCAGTCTTATTAAGATGTTAAGATCTTATTAAAAATAGAAAAACATTTTTTTTTTTTTATCTTAGAAAAGCCCCAAAGTGTCTGAACCATCTGTTGAAGCACATAAAACCTGACAAGGACCACTTTTATTTTACACCAAAGATGGTTCTCTAATGTATTTGTTCCCAACTGTAAAACATCCAGTCAGGACACCCCTAACCATCGGCACTTTGGTGGCTTTTATTTTGACAGGTCCTCCGCTAAACTTGTTTGTTTTGAACAGTGCAGCTGATAACTGCCGTGTCCCTTTCCAGTCCTCAGATGTATTGATTCTCAGTGATCTCTCCTAGTCAGGCTTCCCTAGTGCTCTGTGGCCACGGTTCTACAGCCGCCTATGGTGGCTCAGAGGGAACACAACTGCATCTTAATTAAGTTTCTTTCACAACAAGCAAAAAAAATCAGCACCTTCAACTCACTTTTCTGCTGTTATAACACAAGCAACTGTATACTGAGCTGCAAACCAACATGGGTACTCAAGAGATGAGGACTGATGCAGTTTGAATGCTGTGGATATAGAATGTTATATTCATCTGCAGTCTGGAGATTGACTCCACTTTTTCTAACCTCAAAACATCAGCTGGATTACCTTGTCTGTAAAGGAAAGTGTGATGCTGATCCAAAGCCTCTAGATGGCACCATAAGCATAGCAGTGAATCAGCGTTCTTCTTTCCACTCACCTCATGGAGGCGGTGAGAGGTAATCTTCTAGGAATCCCACTGCAGCTGTAATGAGGGGAATATGGAGAGAAAGGATGAGGCATGTTTGTTATCTCACAAGTATTCCCACCCATATAGGTTTCAAACACTCTTGTTTTAACCTGTCATTCACTAGAGGACCCAAATTTGGGTCCTCTAGTGACAGGGGTGTCAAACTCCAGTCCTCAAGGGCCTCTGTCCTGCAACTTTTAGATGTGCCTCTGCTGCACCACACCTGAAAAGAATAATTAGGTCATTAGCAAGGCTCAGGAGAACCGATCTACACAGGGAGGAGGTAATTAAGCCATTTCATTCCACTGTTTTTTACCTGTGGCACATCTAAACACTGCAGGACAGCGGCCCTTGAGGACTGGAGTTTGACACCCCTGTCATTGTGAATGACAGGTTAAATAACACACGCTGGAGCGTTGAAGACATATTGAGAAGGGAACAGACATTTTTCATCTTCTGAGTGAACACAACTACACAGCCCATCAACAGCGGAGCATTTCCCATCCACTGGGAGCGCTGGTGAAACACAGCTGGTAATGGAAAACATCAGGCCTGGTGTGCAGACCCAAATTTATTGGAAACAACAGTATGATGATGTCAGTGACCTGTGCAGAGAGAAGCAGAAATCTATCTGGAGAAGCCCAACCTGCCAGGCTAAATGAGGCTGATGCTCTAGGCTTGCGTTTTGAGGCCGGATCGAGGGTGTGAGAGGAACAAACTGGATTTTTAATTCTGTTCTGGATTTGGGTGTGGTGAATAAATGGGTGATGGCGTCTGAGTGCACACTATGAACCCGCCGAGGCGTTTCAAATGTTAGTGTTGGCCGGCCTGTTGTGGACTCTAACTAATGTGGTGGATCTCTGGACGGAAAGGGGAGAGCTTTCCGTCTCTCCCCTCTCACATTTGCCCACCTTTGCACTCTCACATCCTTGAGGCCCCGGATCACACAAATGGAGCACACATGGTAAACAGAAACTCTATCAGGGGTAAAAGAAAGAGTTAAAAGCAGCTGGTCCTGAAACCTAAACAAGCAAAGCTGATTCTGGTGTGAAGTGTCAGCTTTCACTACATCTATTTATTTATGACAGTGCTACCCTTTTCTGTTTTTACTGTAAATGTTCTGGAATCTCTGTGTGCTGCTGCCAGTCTTGGCCAGGATTCTGTTGCAAAAGAGATTCTGTATTTCAATGGTACAATAGCATATTAGGGTCATTGTAGATAAAAAAAAAAAGCCACTGCACTGCTGTGCAGTTGGTAGAGCTGTTGCCTTGCAGCAAGAAGGTTCTGGGTTCGATTCCCGACCCGGAATCTTTCTGCATGAAGTTTGCATGTTCTCCCTGTGCATGGTGGGTTTTCTCTGGGTACTCTGGCTTCCTCCCACAGTTCAAAAACATGGCTGTCAGGTTAATTGGTCTCTCTAAATTCTCCCTAGGTGTGAGTGTGTGTGTGTCCATGGTTGTTTATCCTGTGTGTCTCTGTGTTGCCCTGCGACAGACTGGCAACTTGTCCAGGGTGACCCTGCCTCTCACCCAGAACGTTAGCTGGAGATAGGGTTAACAGGCTGTGTCTGGGGTGAGAAAGGTCAGCTGCAGTCTGACCTATACAAGCTAGAGTCTTGGAGGAGCATAGGTCCTGTAAAGGTTGGATGTTGCAGCCGATCACCTTCCCAGCAGTGCGCACAATGAGCTGTAGTCTATGACTGTCCTTGTTTGAGGCAGGGACCGTGTACCATAAGGTGATACAGGAGGTGAGGATACACTCCATGATGGCTGTCTTAACCTTCACCATCAGGTCATAGGAAGAACATCCTGTGCTGGGCCTTCATGCCAGCTTCAGAGCCAGATCTCGGGATCTTGTTCACGAATGAGGGAAGAAGAGAGCGGGAGATCCACAGACGGATTGGCACAGCGTCTGCCGTGAAGCGGGCGCTGTACCGGTCCATCGTGGTGAAGAGAGAGCTGAGTCAAAACGCAAAGCTCTCGATTTACCATTCAATCTACGTTCCCACCCTCATCTATGGTCATGTCGAGAGGAGCCAGTTGAGGCTCGGGCATCTGGTCAGGATACCTCGAGGTGTTCCAGGCACATGTAATGGGGGGAGGCCCCAGGGAAGACCCAGGACACGCTGGAGGGACTATGTCTCTCAGCTGGCCTGGGAAGGCCTTGGGGTTCCCCTGGTGGAGCTGGAAGAAGTGACTGGGGAGAGGGAAGACTGGGCCTCCCTTCTGAAGCTGCTGCCCCTGCAACCCAACCCCGGATGAAGCGGATGAAAATGGATGGATGGATATTTTAAAGAAATCCAAAAACAATGTGTGTGTTAATGAGTACTGATCTATCACACAGCATCCAAGTAAAATCCATCAAGAGTGATTAAAACTGGGTGTGCTGTGGTGGCACAGGAGTTAAGCACAACCCACATATGGAGGCCTTAGTCCTCAATGCAGCCGTCGCAGATTCGATTCTTGGCGACCTTTGCCACATGTCTTCCCTTCTCTCATTACCCACTTTCCTGTCAATTAACTATCAAAAAAAGGCCACTAGAGCCAAAAAAACCTTTTAACCTCTTCATCTCTAGGCCTCTTTTTGAGAAATATGGTTGAAAATACATGCCCAAAATGAATTGAATGTATTTCAAGAACTACAGAGTTTATTTTAATTGTTTTGGTATCAAAATAAAGGCAAGACTCTAGAGAATATGTTACAGCTCTAAAACCCACCCTGCCTGTTACTGAGGAAAGTGAATTAATATGATACACAGCAGAAATTAAGCAAAATATCTATTTCCGCCTAAAAAAAAAACCAGTTCAATATATGAAGATTCCTTTCAAAGCATGTTTACTACATGTTTTGGATGTAGTAAACAACAGTACACAATCTGACCTTTTACTGTGCCAAGTTTCATGGAAAGAAAGTGCATCCCATGAGTTTTAGAGAGGTACTACTTGATAAAAATCTAGGCGGACCTTCCAAATTAGCCATTTTGGCACAATTTGTCCCTTTTGACTTTTTTCATTTTTTTTTCTGTAGGTTCTGTTTCAAATATTTATTCTTATCATAGAATAAATGATT
>NW_006800439.1:223881-227057 GCF_000485575.1 Poecilia formosa | reverse complement strand
TGGCTTGTTGCCCAACCATTTTATGACAGCAACTTCAGGAGGGCTTCGTCTGACAACCATCTCTGATTCACCTCTTCCTTTCTTTTTGAAGGTCTTATCCTCCTTGATCTTACAGTCCTTTGGAACCCTGTTGCTCATGAGCGTTCCAGTTCCTGTTAACCCTTTTGTCATCAGGGTATCAAGGAGGTTGATTGTTGTAAAGAACCTGTCAAAGAACAGGTGGGTTCCTCTGCCAAATGAAGAACAGCTTGTTCTCCAATGCCATTTCCTCCTGTAACTTGGAAGGTAGTCTTACCTTGATAGACTACAAAGTCCAAGACTAGTCCTGTTGGTGCAGCCAAGACAAACACCTTCAATCCAGTTGGATGTGGTTTGCCTGATATATACTGGTGCACTGGGCATCGACCAGTAAATGGAATCATTTGTTCATCAATGCACAATTTCCTTGTTCTAGGCAGACTCAAACATCCTTGCCTTACTTTGGTCAAGAGGGGCCTGATTCTCCACAAGGGATCACCTTTTTTTTCATCATCTGAAACATCAAGGTCATTGACGATCTTGATGGAGTTTCTAAGCTTGTAAAACCGATTTCTGGTCATGGATTCTGCCACAATTTGAACTCTGGTATTTGAGGCCCAATACATTTGAATGTTTGGGTATCCTAGACAGCCCATGTAAATAGAATTCCCAAAGAATGTCTTCAGTTCTTCAGGAGTGGTATTTAATGTTACTCTAGACACAAGGACTTCACGCTGATTTGTGTATAGGGCCATCACTTCAAACACAGAGTCATCAATGTACTGCTTAAAATAATCCATTGGGGTCCAGTTTTGGCGTGTCATGGCATCATTGCTCTGAATGATGGGTGAATCACTGTGTTGGAACTGGAATCTTTAAAAAACAATAAAGGAAAAAGAAAAAAAAATTAAATGAGTATCAATTTTTAGAGAAAAAATAAGATTTTTAGAATACAAACTCAAGGTGTACTTTGTATTCTGGCTCCACAGAGGACGCCTACTGGACTGAGATGTGAACTGTCTTTCTTCATCTGACTCTGCATCTGCTTGCCCTGCCTGAATTTCATCCTTGGAACTCTCTGAATCAACTTCCTCTGCTTCTGCCTGAAACACTGCATCTTCCCCTTCTTCATCAGACAACTCAATATCTGAGTCTCTATCAATAATTCGCAGTAAAATTCTCTCTGCATCTGAGAACGACTCCCTTTCTTGTCATTTGAAAAAAACAGAACAAAATAGAGGAAATAACTATAAATGTCCACTACAGAGTACAATTTTTCAACTTTTAAATACTATAACAAACAGTCAAAATATTTCATAGAATGTTTTAATATGCTGCTAAGAGACTTATTTAGAATATGCCAACAAAATTTTTTTTTAAAAATTGCACAATAAAAAGTTTTATGCACTTACTTTTTCTCTTTCCATAAAATGTGGCTGTTGTGATGGACGCCATTTTTCTGAATGAGGAAAAGGAAGGTACAAAGCCCCACCCCTTCACATGTGGTATCATTGAAAAGCCCTAAATGTCCTCTNGTATTAAAAGTGTCATAATTTACCGAATGACGCTTTATGACAACAGTCATAAATATTCATGAAGACTTATTAATGTTTATGACAGTGTCATGTCAGTCTTATTCACCCCCCTTCAAATAAAGTGTTACCAATATGTCTAAATGAATTAGAGTGAGAGTTGGATCAGTGTGATCATGAAGCTTCTGCCTCATTATTTCACACAACTACTGACTTTACATACAGTTGCAGTTACTTCTTCTACATATATTACAAATTTTGGAATAAAGGCTTGCTTCAAGGTTCCAAACACTGAAAGTAGAGCTTTCTCTCATACATTTTTACTTTTCAGTGCCATTCTGCACTTTGTCTGAGATATTGACCAGAATGGATGGTGAGAATCAAGTCAAACAGAAAAGGAATATTTATCTCCTGAGAGAGGCACAACAATGACCAACTAGAACATTTCTCTAGAAATTTAAATGGGGCCTGCCAAAGTGTGGAACCCAGCATTCTGATGCTAAAAATTAGCATCAGAATGCTGCTAAAGTAAACTGCATGTACTCAATAACATGTGGAGAGTCACAGGCATGTTGAGATACTCCATTCTTACTCCATTCAGTATGTTAAAATTAGTGCACAAAGCTAAAATGAGCCAAAATGCTACCAGCGGCATGTGGGGGTATTTACAGTTGGTAAATTTTGCAAAAGTAAAAATCAGATGCTTACTTCATGGAACTTTGCTACCAGAAGACATGTTCATCTCTTGCAACAAATTAAAAACAAATATTGTTATTGTTCAAAAAACATAAGCATTTTAGCCTTATTTTAGCCTTGCGATGCACTAAGCTGAGGGAAATATTAAGACTTTTATTTTGAAATTTTCAGTAAGCTTCATTTTAAAAGGCATCATTAATCCCTTGGGTAACATTGGTTGGAATAAATCAGCCATATAATTCCCAAAACAGTAAATACCTGCTGTGAAAAATGTGAAGGCTTTTATTTTGTTGGGTATGTGTTTCTCTTATTTTGAAAGTCCAAAGTGGTTATCTGTTTAGGGGCATCAAGTTTCATGAGTCATATGGAACTTACTTCGTTTGCTCTTCTGCTATCTTATCTGCAGTAAGTTTTTCTGTAGCAAGGTGGCGTCTGTGTTCTACCCGGAAGCTCTGGCCTTCTCTGTAGGAACTGAGTGTTCTGCCATCTCTGTAGTTCTCTACATCTCTGCTCTCCAAAGTGTTTTATTTCTGATAATTAATCCTCTGAAAACTGTCATGTGTGAGTGAGACACAGAAGGGGGCGACACATTTCTATCCCTGTTTTGAGTCTAACTGACTCAAGTTGGAGAGTTTACTTGCATGATTGACAAAGGAGTTCCTTAGTCTGTTGGTCCAGCATTTTCAAAGAAGCAGTCTCCCCCTGAACCTGCTTTCCTGGCTGCTGATGAGAGTGCACACAGGGTGGCTGGTGTCCATAATAGCCTGGAGTTTCTGTAGGATTCTCCTCTCTAGCACTGTACTGTGGTGTACTGCCACCCCAGTAAACCACAGCATATAACAGGACGCTGGCGACAACAGACTAGTAAAACAACCCCAGCAGCTTTCCACAGATGTTAAAGGATCTCAGCCTCCACAGGTAGTACATCCT
>NW_006800439.1:203832-223182 GCF_000485575.1 Poecilia formosa | reverse complement strand
CCTGGTTACGAGAGGGAGGGAGAAGGGAAGGTCCATGGCTTGAGGGAGCCTGCTGTAGAGGCGCAGGACACGGCACTGACGCAGATGAAGGTCCGGGAAAACAAACATCCATTCGGGTGGAATGAGGGCGAGCCTTGCGTCGTTTGGCGGGGGGAGCAGAGGATTTATGAGATATTTTCCCGTAGACCGGAGGTGGGGGATGGGGAGCAGGAGCCGGTGGAGAAAGAAGAGACGGTGAGTCGACATCGGGTGGCAGAAGGGCGGCTAAGGGCACCGCTTGCGGAGAACTGAGACCCGCAGAGAGAGAGATCCCTTTGGACCTAAGGATCGAAGCTGGGGACAAAATGCTCCGGGCGAGAGGCCAGGCGAGCGCTGCGCCGGACGAGTGAAGGGGAAGAAGGACCAGGACCCCGACGCGAAGCGAACTGGGAGCCGGCAGGATTATCGGACTCGAAGTCAGACATTAGATCGCGTACCAACTTGAACACAGCTGGGAAGCGCTGACGGCTTGGTTGTGGATCCTTTTATGCAGAGCCTGATTGCTGATTGAACGCGCCGGGTGAGGTCCAGCACTGAGGTCGGAGATGAGCATGACGTTGATGGGCGAACAGAGGGGGCAGAGTCTTCCAGCCTGAACTTCCGCTTTAGCTCCATTTTTAACTCCATGAAGTACAATTCTGGGATTTTGTTGCTGCATTTCTTTAGGCTTGTTTTAGATCTGTGTTTCTTTTTTCCCTTTTAAAAGTGATAACCTTTGATGATCTCTGGAATAAAATGTACCAGGGGAGATGCTGAGTGGGAGAACAGCTGACCAAGAGAGGATGGACTGTTATGTGCTTAGACATTGGGATGGGTAGAATTGTTAACCATGTACACTTGTAGCTTACAATTCCTGATTTAAATTTGAGCCAACTGTGTCAGATCAGAAAGTCTGCATGCATTTTCCCAGTAGAGTTGTTGTAGCAGCAGATCTCCCTTTGCTTTAAGACAGTCTTTCTCAAGACTTTGACCACTTATTAGGTGGTCCATGAGTGTTTAGAATTGCAGGCACAAACTCACATTTAACCAGTGGCGTGTCGTGTATTTGGTACCTTACCGATTGAATCCACCACTGCCATGCTACTACAAGCCACCAATACTATACTGAACAAAAAATGCAATATAAGAGGCTCTAGTATAGCAAAGGTTTGGGTAACACTTTATTTGAAGGGGTGTGCATAAGACTGAAATGACACTGTCAAAAACATGACATAACACCTGTCATGAACATAAAGAAGTCTATATAAATGTTTATGACAGTTGTCATGAAGTGTCATTCGGTAAATAATGACACTTTTAATGTGAAGTTGTTCTAAAAGTTGCATTGAAAGTCCATTAAAAATGCCAACTTTGCATTAATTATCATAATTTACAAAATCATGCAAAGTTGGCACTTTTAATGGACTTTTAATGCAACTTTTAGAGCAGGGGTGTCAAACTCAATTTCCCCGAGGGCCACTTCAGCATATTGGCCACCCTCAACGAGCCACATTGACGGTACAAATCAGGAGTGCCCAGGTGCAGTCCTCCAGACTGCAACTTTTAGATGCATCCCTGCTAAAACACACCCCAGACAAAAGGTTGACTTCCATCATTAGTAGCAACTCAGTTCTGTAGAAGCTTATAATGAGTCAATGTTCCAGGTGTGTTAGAGAAGGAATGCATCTAAAGNAGTCATTCAGCTCACTGGGCCTGCTCTTCTTAGGGACAGGAATGATGCAGGATGTCTTCCAAGTTGCAGGCTCAGGTTGAAGATGTGAAGCTGTTCGCAGAAGTTATCAAAATTATACGCCCCTTCTGTTCACCCTGCAGCTTGATTTGTTTTGGGTTTAAAATAAAGTTGCCTGTAGCGAACTGGAAATTTAATCCAGCACTGAGAAGCCTGGTAAAGTCAAAGTCAGAAGTTTTCTCTGCAGCTGAACCATTTCTGTTTGGGGATGAGGTTTTTTTCCGGCTATTACAAGGACTGTTGCGAAAATAAATAGAAACAATTTTTCTAACATCACATTTTATTCACAAACAAGTATATGTTGAAAATAAATAAATAAATAAATTTAAAAAAACATACACACACACAAATGTATATATCTCCTTACACCATGGGCCCGGTGTCTTGGCAACATGAAGGAAGAAGCATTGAGATTTGTTCAAACATTAGACCAAGCGCAGCCGGATTAATTTCGTTGTCTAAATTGGTATTTTTAACCAAAAACTATTGTTGGGGGTTACAAACAGGCCTCCTGATGCATAGTTATAGAAAGAAATCTAACAAAATAAAAAATATATAAATAAACCCTTGAAAAAGGGCACCTAGGGCATCAAGGATAAAAGGGGCAGGAGCTCAAGCACCCCTCAGCCCCCTCTTCATGTGGCTGACTGGGATATACACTCAAACCATGTCATGCATGCGTTGAAAGTGGGCCGCAGCTTGGTTTCAAAGAATAACATCTTCCAAATGTGCTGTGACAAGCCGAAAGATGACATCATGCATGTGCACATAAACCATTTAGTGCTGGGGCTGCACTATTTCTGCTGAGATGATCGGCGATCAGTGAGCAGCGTCAGGCTGGTTCCCGATCCAAGATATACCTCCAGAGAGGCTGACCAATCGCACAGGCATGTTCCCACTGATGTCTGTGTACTTGTATTTATGGATATGGAAACAAATGCCTACCCGTTAGGTTTTCTGTGGGTGTTCCCACCAAGTGGTCCTAAGTCTGCAACAGGTGCAGCTGATAACTAATCCCCCTTCTCTTAGAGGAATTTTTTGAGAGGAAAGACTTCACTCCTCTCTTTTATTGGGGAACATTTGCTTTTTGTCCACTTGGCCCTGTTCGAGATAAAATAGAGATCTCAGCTGCTCTGGGGTTAGACGCTCCTCATCCGTCACACTCTGCAGCTTTAAGACTGAAGTCCTTCCTTGATTTAACATGGATATCACACTGTGGATTCCAAGGATTTTAGAGAGTAACTTTTACATCTGCCAAGTTTTCTGCTATGTAAAACATGGCAGAATACAGTGGTGTAGAAAAGGGTTGCCCTGTTCCTGATTTCCTTTCTTTTTTGCATGTTTTCCACACTTCAGTGTTTCAGAAATCAAACCAATTTAAATGTAAATCAGACAACACAAGTGAACACAAAATGCAGTTTTTAAATGAACTATGGGAGAATAAAATCCAGGGCCGTGTAGAGACTTTTGGAGGGGCACGGGCCAAAGTTAAAAAGGGTCACAATGAACAAAATATGAACACACCATTCAACAACATAGCAACAATCCATTATAATCCGAGAATCTTAAACATCTAAAGAAACATTTAATCGGATCGTATTGTATCACTGTCATCATCATATGGAGACAATGCAAAGCAAATGTAGTCTAAGTTTTCCCCAACAGGTATAATGTTGGTGTTAAGGGGTTTCTACTGCTGACAGAGCTGGAGGGATGTGTTGATCTGAGACTGTCGTTAAACAGACCATAGGAGAGAAAGTAATTGGGTTTATTTGCAGCTATTTTACTAAATAAACCCTAATAATATCTGACTGTTTAACATCCATAGCAACTTGGCTGCAGGCTGCTTTAAAGATCAAAAAACCTTAGAGGGATTAACTCAACAATTTTTTGATGTTATCACCGCTGAGAGAGGCTTCATGGCTACACAAAACAAGAAGGTGCTGTGTGCTCCGCTCTATGACACCAAACTGCATGCTGAAGCTGTGTTCACCACCTCTCCCCCAAAAAGATCCAAACCAACATTGCTCTGTGTGAAAAAGTGAGTGCACTCCTGGTAAATCATAACTTAAATGTGGTTTATGACACCACACCCAGGCCTGATTACTCCACACCTGTTCTCAGTAAAGATGTCACTAAAATAGGACCTTCCTGACAATGTGATGAACACCAAAAGTTCCTCAACAGCTAGACAGCATACAAAGAAATTCAGGAACAAATAAGAAAGAAAGATCCCTGATCTGTCAGTCTGGACAAGGTTACAAAGCCGTTTCTAAAGCTTTAGGACTCCAGTAAACCTCAGTGAGAGCCACCATGGCACAGTGGATACTTTTCCCAGGAGGCTGGTCCACCAAAATTAGCAACAACTCATTGAAGAAGTCACAAAGACCCACAGCAATATCCAAAGAACTGCCGGCCTCGCCTGTCTCAATTAAGGTCAGAGGTCATGCCTCCTACATCAGAAAGATATGCACGGTCTTTTGACAGTAACAGTTCTGCCTCCCAGGTATCAAACCACAGTGGCTGCAATCTGCTATGACGTCTCAGGGACCAACCATGCAGCACGATGCTTTCTGCACCGGTACGGCTTTTCAGCACCAGGTTTCTATCCTTTGAATGCAGTTTTAGATTTTGGCAGAAACAATCTGCATAATTAAATACCTGGGAAGATTACATTGGCTTAATACCCATATATCACTGCATTAATACATCTGTTGGATCCAGGAAATCATTTACTTATACGAGAACTACATCTATAATGTTAGAAATCTCCTGGTATGTCAGCTGTGATCTTGTATGTAATGTTTTGTTTTAGCAGTTAATCAAGCACATAATCTAGATTAATTGTTTACGTCAGTCATCCTGTGTAATTATGATTTTGGTCACAAGCTGCGTTTCCATCCATCCATTTTCTAACACCCTTATTCCTAGCAGGGTTGGAAGGGGTGCTGGTGCCTATCTCCAGGGAGACATTTTGGGCAAGAGGTGAGGCACACCGTGGACAGGTCGCCAGTCCGTTGCAGGCTGCGTTTCCATGAAATTGCATGAATTGAAATTATGAAAATAAAGTCACTCAATGGAAACGCGACAATTAAAAAACAAAGAAACAAAGAAACAAAAAAACAAACAAACAAACTCCTGTTTGTGATAAAAAGTTTTTACACTAGGTCCTAGTGTAAAAACTTTTTATCAAATCATTATTCTAGACTCTAGAATAATGTTTCTCAACGGGGCGGTACCGCTGCCCCCCGGGGGGCGTTCAGAAGATGGCAGGGGGCGCTGGCAGGAATATTTACAAAAGCGGGGTGCTGTGATTCCTTTGGGGGGCGTTTGGTCGAAGGTAAACTTTACCCCTTATATGCACAATAGTACTAGTTTTTAGATTTTGAGCTACTTGCTAAAAAGTGAGATGTGCAACATTAAAACATGAATGGGTACTGAACTGTACCGATGGCAGCTCTTCTTGTCTTCAGTGTTTCTGTTAGCTTCCTGGCGCAGCTCTGCGCTACTGGCAGCTTCACCACATCAGTTCAGTGTTCAGCTTACACCGGCTAACGGCCTTGATTCACTTGTCAGGTCACAGGTGTGTGATTGAGGGTTTTTATATTTTGGCAGTGCTGTATTCGTGTCAAAGCAGCAACTTATATTGAAAAATATAAGTTTTGCCTGGAGGCTGCCCGCTTCCATGGAAGGACAATGGAATATCGCTCTTATAAACATGTAATTACCAAAATCACAATAGAATAGAATATACTTCATTGATCCCCAATACCCTCACTGTGTATCCCTCAGAAAAATGGACCCATTTAAATTAAGACATCCTTCCATACGTGATTCCACAATAGAGAGCGATCATTTTAGTTGGTTTAGTTAAGGTACTGTAAGTGGTCCTGCATGTGTAACAAGTTTAGAAAATGTGCTTTTATTTAATTTGATAATGTTTGAAATTTCACCAAATCCTGATTAACACTGAAGAATCCTAATTTTTTGTTATATTTTAAGGATTGTATTATTTTGTTTATTTTGGTAAACACTACTACCTGTACTGTCACTTTAAGAGAGTGTTCTATGACATCATTACTGGACTACTAGGCTGCCTGAGGAGAGGTAGGAAAGTTTCTTTGCTCTTGGTTAAGTTCATGTTTTTTTATATTTATAAAATGATTGAAAGCACATGCAGCTGTGAATGTTTATGTTTTAATACATACATCTCTTTTGACAAGTTAAGAATTTTTTTTGTAAATGTTAGAGCTGATATTGTTATTAGTTAGTCACAGGGTTTCTCCATGTGCTTTTCTGCTGGGGGAATTCCGACTCCTGTGTGTGGAAGAGCTGCATGTTAAAGGGCTTTTTGTATTTGTATTTGTGCAGGGCTCTGCCAGCATTAAAGATCAACCAGCAGCTCCAGTGGTCTGACTCCCTTTTTGATCTGAACACAACGCAGAACACATCAAAGTTAACCGACTGTATAAGACTAGATTATTAGTAAAGAACACTTCTAGTATACACTAGTTACACATGCAATGGCACTATCAGCCCTTTTAAATCTCAATTATCAGCTTACAGGGATTTTTTCCATTGTTGTAACAGGTTTAAGTCAGCTTGTCTTTCCCCATCGATACGATCCCGGACAGCAACTCACCGCAGGGGGTAAAAAAACAAAACAAAACAAAACAACCGCGTACGTAAAACTCAGAAACAGGAGAACCAGGACATAGAACGGAACAACGAACTAGAGGCGCTTTCGCACTGCACGGAACGGAACGGTTGTGTTCGCATTACACTCCGGGGTGCCATCAAGCGGTGCCGGACGTCATTATTTTTAAAACTAAACAATGTGGTTTGAGTTGGTTGGTTGCTAACTGCCAATTTAATAAAGAAGAAGAACAGTTACTACTACGACAACAACAATGGACGACATGGATTTAATTTTGCTGCTCATCAACCTCATACAATTAATTAAATTCTGCCAACAAGCTACCCTCAGAATACAAAATGCTGAACGACTTCTACGTATTGCCAGGAGAAATACAGAAGAAAAATACCGTAGACTGTAGTATAGTAATATAGTAGTGAGAGCCAGCTGTCAACGGAAAATCAACGTCTGACTCCATAACAACCAGCGGCCAATCAGCTGCTGGTTCTAGGCAGAACCGCTTGGCCGGCACGATTGGCCGGGTGGAACCGGTCGCAAGTTGTAATGCGAACACAACCGTTCCGTTCCGTTCCGTGCAGTGCGAAAGCGCCTCTATAGATGTGAATTAGAGTTTAGAACAGTGAAAACAGTGAAAACAGGTCATAGTGGCAGATCAGGTGAAACACATGATGATTTGGCGGCGCAGAGCAGCAGGTGAATGGCGTGATGAGTGAAGATGGTGAGGGTTAGTAAAAACGGGAAACAAAGTAAAAATAGGAGCATAACTAAAGAGAACACAACAATAAACCAAGAGAGGATAATATTAACCAAGGAAACTAAATGGAAATGCAATTAGAACAAAATGCTCTAGCATTTAATTAAAGCTGCAAGCAGCCTCAAGCGGCCCTCACAGCTCAGCGCCGCTCCGGCCTATTGGCCACCGCGGGGGTTCCCGCACCCGTCCGCCAGGCGATATGCATTGATACATTTGGCAGTGCTCCCCGACACACAAAATATCTGGTGCAGAACGAGGAAATATAGCTGATGGATTAACCTAGGTGGCGCAGTGTATGGGGTTCCATTTGTATCAAAAATAAGTAGAAGTCATATGTGTAGATGTGTCGTTGCTATGTGTCGTTGGTCTATGTCGTTGGTCTAGGTTGCATGTAGATGATGCATATGTAGATGTTGCATATGCGTTCGCTGCATATGTGATGAACGTCGTTGGTCCTTGTCGTTGGTTCATGTCATTGGTCCTTGTCGTTGGTCCGTGTTGCTATTGCCTGTTTTCTGCGTCATTAAAAAGTCCTGAAGTAGGTCCTGTATGATCAAATTGTTTACTAGATATTGCAAAAATGTTGTTCTTTCAATATCAGTGGTTTCAATAAAATTGTTTTCAAAATAATAAGATTTCTACCTCGTATTTTCTTTAGGCATTAGTCAGGGCAGCTAACAAGGTCAAGGGGTCCTGGCCCAGTGAAGGGGGCGCTAAATTTCTTTTTAAATCTGTGATATATCTTCATTTAAAGAATAATTTTCACTGTTGGCATGTATTTGAACTTCTCTCTTTTATTTACTTCAGCGCACCTCACAGTTTTAAACAAATTCTGTAGTTTTCGGCGTACTTCTAAATCTGCTCCTTATTCGCATCTTTTTGGGCCTTCTACTGCCTCTAGTGGCGTGGGGTGGTAACACAACTAATATAATTACATTACTAGATCAAAATGCCACAAAGTATTTATTATTAATTCTGGCATTAGGATAATAATAATAATGATAATAATAATAATAATAATAATAATAATAATAATAATAATAATAATAATAATAATAATAATAATAATAATAATAATAATAATAATAATAATGTGCAAATTACAAACTGGATTCCAAAAAAGTTGGGACAATAAACAAATTGTGAATAAAAAAAGTTGGGACAAGGCCATTTTTACCACTGTGTGGCATCCCCCGTTCTTCTTACAACACTCAGACGTCTGGGGACAGAGGAGACCAGTGTCTCAAGTTTAGAAATAAGAATGCTCTCCCATTCATGTCTAATACAGGCCTCTAACTGTTCAATCGTCTTGTTATATGTTCAATTTCCTTTTTCCAGCCACTTATTGCTACCTGTCCCAACTTTCTTTTGGGATTTGTAGACACGTCATGAAAGTTTGAAACAACATATTTTTCCCTTAAAATGATACATTCTCTCAGTTTAAACTTTTAATCTGTGATTTGTGTTCTATTGTGAATAAAATATTAGATGTTGGCACCTCCACATCATTGCATTTAGTTTTTATTCACAATTTTTGACATTTAGCCACGCCTACATGCTTTGATGTACAAAAAAAATCCTGTGATAACTTTTGACCTTCAATGTCTCCGGTCGGGTTTTGCGCTGATTCTGGCCAATTTTTTCCAGCAGGCATTCAAAGTTTTTAGCTTTCATCTCCTGAATGGCCAATCTGTATTACTTATATTTAAATACCGTAACGGGAGGGTTGCTGGTGCCTCTCCAGCTGACGTTCCGGACGAGAGGCAGGGTACACCCTGGACAGGTCTCCAGTCTGTCGCAGGGCAACACAGAAGAGAAGCAACTTATTACAGAAAATTGTTAATCTGCCATCATTGGTAGCTGTGCTAACTAGACTGAGCATTCCCAACAGGCAATGCTAGCTGTAGGACAGCACAGAGAAAGGGGGAGGGAGAATGAGCAGCCACATGAGATTGTGACTGACAGCGCTAAAACCCGCCTCCTGCTTCTGATTGGTTGTTTCTAGATAGCACTGGGAGAAGGCAGAGGAAATAAATGTTTTACAGATTATCTCTCACCTTTTTCACAACAGCACATCTAAAAGTTGCAGGACAGCGGCCCTTGAGAACTGGAGTTTGACACCTGTGCTCTATGTGAATAAGCCTGATTCAACGTGTAGATCGTGCGGTGAGACCTTAGCAGGCCCATGCTGGGGCCTGAGGCGAAGAAAGATGTTCTGGGTATGTAGACAGTAGGATTATGTGTCCTCTTGCCAGAGATGGACCGTGGAGATGGTGAATCCCAGTCAGGCGAGACAGTGGCGGGAGAAGCTGCTTGAAATGATTGAGGCCAGGGCCAGAAGAAAATCTCTTGCATCTGAGGAGCTTCTGAGGGGGAAGAAAAGGGGGCCGAGCACATCGCTAAGCAGCTCTTCTGTAGGCAGGATGACAGGTGGAAGGACAGGGAACCACGAAGAAAAGGATCTAGTAAGATAGCCGGCTGAGAAGCTGAGGCAAGCATGCAGATGGACAGGTTGAGTGCGGCTGGAAAGTGGATGATGCCATGGACAGAGGTCCTGATCAGCGAGAGCTTGGTCGATGATTGGCCATGTTGGTCCGGTGTTGATAGGTCGATGATGATGAGTGAGATGCACTGATTGGATGATGCAGGTGAGGCTAGAGAGTCTTCCAGTTTGAATTTACGCCAATGCTTTATTTGTTAACTCTAAATGGAAGGGTATAAACCTTAGGCAAATCATCCCCCAAATTTAGGAGTTAATCAGCACTGGCTATACGCTGTTAATCGTAGAAAAGATGTCAGAATGTTCTGACTGTAAGGTAAGGTAATTTTATTTATATAGCACATTTTCAGCAACAAGGCAATTTAAAGTGCTTTACATTAATTAAAAAGAAATACAAATAAAACTGTAAGAGAACCAAAACCAGAACTTTTCCAATCCCACTTGACAATATGACCTTCTCCTTTTTTCACAGACTCTACTTTTTCCATCTAAATTTTTCTCAAGAATTCCTGTCAGGATCATATGACACGATTGGTTTCCATCAATCAGCTCCCTCTGTCTGTCCAACCACTTGTTCCTGGGCTCACTCAAGCCTCACAGGTTGTCTTTGTGGTTTGCCATAATCCTGACCTCATGAAGAAACCAGTGGTCAAATCGACCTCCTAGAGATTTGTTTATGTTGAGGTTTGGCTTAATGTGCCTAAGCTTTTCTGCTTTATGTTTCATGCATTGGATCAGCATATAGCCCATCCAATATCATGACAGAAGAGTCACAGTTTGATTATTTTCTTTGATTAGCAATTTGTTGAAAGCCCTGGAATGGATACAGATGCTGGCTCTCTCTCTTTCGAACACAAGCGCATACATGCATGTACGCACAGACACACTCACAAGCACATATGGGCTTTTGATGTAGTTTGCCACTTCACATTATGTAATAGAAGTCTTTGTGGCTTTTCTCTCTCTAAGAGCTGAGAAGTTTCAAACAAGGAAACCAACATGAAAAGAAAATCCCAGGTTCACATACAGTTTGTAGAAGCATGGTTTACATGAGCCCAAAGTGTTGGCACATTTTACAGGAAATATTCCATAGACACACAGCAACAGTTGACAAGCTTGTGAAATGGTGCATTGAAAGGTGACTGGGAGTTTTCTAAAATGGATTAGTAAGTCAGGTCTTATTTCACAGACTTCCAAGATTTCAAAATAAACTTGCAGTTTTGTGAGACTCAAGTTCTATTTTAAAATGGTGTGTTTTGAAGACTTGAGTGACTGTTTTATGTGAAAATCCACTGCTTCATGGTTACATCACTCTATTTCAGTTAGTTGAATGTGACACCTGAAACCTTTAACTGAGAGGATCGAGTCAAAAGCATCAGGATCTCGTGGTTCATCTGTTAAACTGGTATTTGATCCAGTTGTTCCACATTGAAAACAGATGTTTGGATGACTTTGAAACACAGATATTAAAGTGTGAGTGTGTCAGTCACTTCGCTTCCATTATAAATGTGCACAAATTTTTGTTGATGTTCTGCTGATATTGAAAAAACACATTTTCCAGCTTGCTATGATTCCATTAAAAAATAAATTAAAATCATGTGAATAAGCTTGTTCATATGATAAGTCATTAAAAATTATGGCAGTGACAGATGTAAACAGTTACATGAGATATATTCAAAATTCAGCCATGACGCTAGCGCTCATCAGTCAGACATCAGCGACCCATCAACGTCTTATTCAGCTCTTTATTAGGAGTGGCTACATGTGCTGTGTTTTGGGAAAATTGTAGTTGATGGTTTTACAGAAGAGCTATGAATTCAGCATGTTGGAATGACAAACAACATTTTATGAACTGTGTGAAGCTGTGAGAGATCTGATGGAGCCAGCTGCACACTGTCTGAAAAAAACAAAACAAATGCAGTCCTGTTGTCTTCTTCATTGTTTTTGCCAGTAGTAACATTTGGCTGTTTATCACAACTCCTGCGATGCAAAAAAAAAACAAAAAACTGTTTCCATTGCAGTTTTACAAAATATATGTGTTTTAATACAACTTTAAAAGATCCTCATCCCAGCCAAAGACTTTTTATTGAAACACCATGAGTTTTTTTTAAATTGGTATGTTTCCATTTTCATAATGTTAATTTGTGCAATTCTGTGGTTAATGAAAATGTTGCCAATTAGTTTTCATCTTTCTGCTATATGAGGAATATGGAATACAAATCATTCCTTTGATTTAGCAAGAGCTGCTGTCTGGTGGTTTTTGCAAGGTAAGTAAAGGAGATTATAAAAACACATTTAAGAATATTTTTCTTCGTTAGTTAGGCACATGCAATGTGTATTGGTGAATAACAAGCAAATCTGGTAGAAAAAAACTTGAAAAATTAAGAAAAAAGAAATACGCTGGTTCTCTTGGTTTGAAGACCAAGCACACCACCAGCAACATGGAATAGTTCCCTCAAGATATAAGGTGGAAGTTAAGATCAAAGCAACACAGAGAGAAATAATGCAGCTGTCAGAGCAGAAGGAAGAAACGCTGGCCCAGGAAATACCACAACCCAAGTGACGCCAAAGGCTCTGGGACAGCCAAACAAAGGCTCACAGCTCTGGCTCGCTGTCTCATGAGCTACACCAGAGAAGCAAAACCCAGCCAAACAAACATGATGTTCTTTGTTGCACGTTGGACTGTAGCTCCAAAGTTGGTTTTTCAATCTTGAAAGTTTGATTTCAGTTTCCTCCTGTTTTAAAATCATTTCAGCAGATTTCTGCAGCATATCACAAAATAATCTGATAAAAAAGAGAAAGTAAGTGTTGAAAGTACTCTGTGAGTGGAGTGCTTATTGTTGGTGTCTTCTGATGGACCACGCCCAAAAAGGTCCAGCTAGTTTAATGAATTTGAGCTTCTGCATGAGCTTATATATGAGATGAGTGAGGCATTTCTATAGCCTACTTATGTAGCAACAGCCTGACCACAAAACCATCTATTTTTGGAAAGCTCAGAGAGTTCAGTAAGACATTATAAAGTCATACTCACAACACATGGAAGCACTTAAGCAAAAACAAAACTATTATAGTTAGAAAAGCTATAAAACAAATGACAGACATTGTCAACAGCTGCAGATGGTGTCAACTTTCTTTAGGTTTACAGCTTGCACTACAGCTAAGCTAATTGCTGTAAAATTATGAGTTCAGTTTTTAACTAACCCAACCCTTATTTTGCAATGTCTCCATAGCAACTGACTCTGTGTGAGGGTAGGAAAATCCCCCTATCTGAATCATTTTATTGTTTTGTTTTTTTTAGTTAAATATACTGTCTGTTACATTGCAGTAGGTGGATGAGGGATACAGTGAGCTCCTCCATCAGAAAGTACGATTGTAAATATCATATTTACCACATTAACAAATATTCTCACCAAAATTTGATGCTGATACTGCACCATTTTGCTTAAACATCTGAATATCAAGGTACAACGCTGATATAGACAACAACCAAGATAAATTTGATATTTGATCATTTGTTTGGAGGAAAGTATTTTGGACAAAAGTAATTCATTCCAAAGGAAATGCTGGGTTATTTGGAAATTCTGTTTAACTAATTAAATTATTTAAGAACCTTTTTTGTTTTATGCGTCTCAGTTCTGTCATGAATAACATGGAACCGTTTGATCAAGATCTGGCTGAACAAAATCCAACAAGTTATTAGATTCAACTGCATTATAAATCAATCTAACATTTATGGAAGAATCCATTTCTTTACCTATTAGTAAGAAATTGGTATTGACCAAAACCAGATTGGCTGTCAGATCAATGAGAATCTCGATCTCAAAGGTTTTCTAAGGGTAATGCTATCTCCTGACTTGTGATCTGAAGATGGCAAAGCGTTCAAAATAGATCTGAAGGATGATTATATAAAGACATTTCTTCTAATAGCACCGTGCCTCTGGTCAAATTTAAGTCATGAACCTGCCCAACTCCTGTTTACTCCTTCAGGGAGTAAACAGGAGTCTTAAATCGTGCCGTGTGAACCAGACTTAAGACTCAAGCTTTACTCCTCTAGTCCGGACCCTAACGCTCTCTGATTCTGGTCACTATGGTAACGCTTACACCTTCAAAATAAGATACAGATGTGCCACAAGAACGAATATTAACTCACAATAATGACAAATGAGTATCCGTGAATTTTTCAGTCAGGTTTTGCGAGGCAAAATCACACCGGAAGTAAAGATACACCTCTTTGAGTTATGGCGGCCATTGTCTGACGTCACTGTGACAAGGGTTTGTTGAAACACTTTTTTTGCGTCACAGGAGTCATGTGATCAACAACAGGATGTTACGAATGGTGAAAAAAAATGAAGAGGGTGACAGGAAGTAGTAGGAAGATGATGGAGTGGCATGTTTTTTAATGACTTATCACACGAACAAACTTATTATTAAAAAAAATACAATAAACATTTAATCGCTGTGAACCTTCCCATAATTGGTCCAGGACTGCATTCAGGAGGACACAAAAGTAAAAGTACCTAAATAAACATCCAAAGCACTGCAGTCCTCTCTTGCCTCGTCATCACAGAGTCAAACATGGTGATGGTCTGACGTTACAGCCGTGTCCCAATTCAAAGGCTGCATCCTTTGAACTTGAAGGCCGATTACATCATAGCTCTGCGACAAGGCCTGTCCGAATTCGAAGACTCCTTCAAATGCGTCCTTCTTTTCACCAGATTTGAAGGATGGTCCGGTGTATTCTTCACAGCCCACCATATCCCATTACTCACTGCGGGCCCAAACCGAGCGTTCAGGCAAAGCGGCAATGGTGGTGAAGAGCAGCAAATTATTTTGCTATATTACACTTTAAGTGACAACATAATTTTTTTACAATGTTTGTAGGTGAGAGTGTGACTTTGTAAGTCTGAAATATTTGCTCGGTTCATCAATGCATCACCTAGTTGTAATATTGCTCTGACATTTCCGGACAGCCAGCTCCCCTCGCCAGCTGTCAGCTGGCCGGGCGCTCCAGGTTTGGTTTACCTTGAGAGAAGGCCTGACTCCTGGAACACCGTTATAAAAACTCCCACTAGCTTTCCCCAGTGAGTGGAAGTTAAACTCCGATATTATTTAGTCTGTCTAGCAGTATAATGCTTGGTTTACCAAAGTATTTAATTTATTCCTGAGTAAATCGGTTTGATTGATTAAAGTAAAGCCTTAAACATAACAGTTTTATTTAACTAATGGCTTATCTGAGATCTGGAGAGTATTATATTTGAAAATGAATAATTTGCTTCTATTTATTCCTGGTAGAAATGTGCAATACATGTTTGAACATTTTAGAATCAAACTAACAGATTTTTTTTTTTTACTATGGAACAGCCTTTACTATAAAAGGTGAAGAATAATATAGAAATCAGGAGTAATACATAGCTGAGTTTTCAAATTTTTTAAACAAACTTAGGCTCTGGTCTTTTTTTCCTTTTGCTGCTCTGTGCTTCACATAATCATGGTTACTAGGCAACATGAGTTATGCAGAGGTGGAGGTTAGACCTGTCCAAATTTACAGCTTTTCTCTTCCGGCTGTCGTTTATTCGCGGTCTTTGAAGGATTCAGACCGTGAATTCGGACGCGGCTTACATTGCTGCTTCAGGGGATGGATGATTTACTATAACTGATGAAATCATAAATTTTGCTCTCTAGTAGAAAATTCTAAATATCGGGTCATAAGTTTGTGACCTGAAGCCTGCTGGGTTATGCAGCAGGCCAATAATCTGATGCAAACCAATGTGTGAACAGGGATTAAACTTTTGGCAACTTGGAGCGAAGCAACTTTTTTTTTTTTGTTGTAATTGTTATGTTGTGTTTTAATGTACAGCATTTTGTATCAGCTGTGGTTGTTTTAAAGTGCTTTATAAATAAAGTTGGTATGGTATTGGTTAATTTGCATTACATAGAGCAAAAACTTTGCAACTCCAACTTTGCTTCTGTGTATTAGTGGTTTAAAGTGGGCTAATAAGTGCACATTTAAAGTCTAACATTTTTTGGGAAAAATATACTGAACAGATGGATAGATCAAAAACTGATCTGACTGATGTCACATTAAATTTGAGTATTTTGTACTAGTCAGTCATTTGCACAAAGACCAGTAAAAACTGAAAGGACCAGTTACAGGGTTGTTCCAGCAACATGACAAGTAGTGAGGCTGATCTCACCAACCATGATTTTTGGTATTAAAGTTTCAGCCTGTGCCATTAAGACACATTATTTAAGGTGGGGTTCTCATGTCTCACTAAACTGTATTGTCTAGCATGAAATGCACTCATGCGGACACAGACATTATTCCTGAAAAAATACAGAATTAAAAAAATACAGTAGACTAAATCAAAACTTGTGCCACATGGGTTTAACTTTTTTGTCTTTAGTAAACAAATGTCTTTCAAGACAGTGGAGTATCTGAAACCCCATCACATACTGGCTGCTTTCAAGAGTTCTTGCTCCTAACACAGCAGTGGAATTGTAAAAATAATTTGAGAAAGATTTCAATAAACCCCTTGGGTTTCTTTGGTACTAACATGGTGTCAAGTTGCAAAGGTCCAGTTCCTGAGGCTTCCTCTTTCCAGAGCAATGGTTTCTTGGCAGATTAAGTCCATTCTCAGTTGTGCAGCACACTGAACGTCTTTTAAAGCCTCTTCCACAGGACTTGGAGCACTGAGACCAAGTTCCTACATTCCATATTGGACATGGATCCCCGCATGCTCTTACTGCTGCTGGCCTTTTGGTAATGTCACAATCAGTTGTAAGATGTCCTTCTGTGCTCTGGCATTGGACCAACCGCTGCTGTAGACCATTTCCACAAGTAACTGTACATGAATCCCACCCTGCTGTTTTCCAGTGACTAACAAGTCTCTTACCCATCACCTCATTCTTAATTACTGTATTTTTGCCATTGATCAAGACACTGTTCTGTAGCTTGTGGCTTCTCTCCTCTTTCTGAAGAGTCTTTTCATCTTTATGCTCCTTCGACATGTAGAAGGAGTAGCGGATCCTGGGAGGAGTCATCTTCCCCACAGAGAGCACCTCTACAGTTAGAGGTTCTTGCAGAGGTCTGGTGGCCTGGAGAATCTCCACATATGTAGAGGTGCCACTGTAGCGTAGCAGGGTGCCTTTAAGTAGAAGGTCTCGCTCTACAGCTGACACCACATAGTTGCCGTTCAGAAGGTATTTACCATGGCGATTCTTCACAGCGAGGTAGTTCTCATCACTGACCATTCCTCTGTACCCCCGTTGGCGGATGTCAATATTAGAGGCTCCAGTGGGCAGCGTCACCACAAAGTTATAACCATTACTGAAAAGCAAGAAAGAACATTTTAAACATGACCTTTCTACATCTTACTAATAAAACATAAAACACTAAATGCTACCAATTATAGAGGATATTATCTATGTGAAGTGATTCAAGGAATCTCACCCAAAACGGCAAGATTTGTTCCAGACATTCAACTCCTGAGAAGATATGGAAACCTCTATTGGTTATAAATTTGTTGAAATTTGGACTCAGAAGTCTGGATACAGAAAGTCCAGGTCATGTTAGGCATAGCTTAACAAAAACACATCGCTTTCTGCGACGTGTTTGGGAGCAAAGAATGTCGACTATTTCCAATGACTGCTCTGATGGTGTTCCAAAAAGACTGTTTCCTGTTATGCCATGCAATGGGGGAATTTTGAAAAAAAACAACAAAAAAAAACACGGTAACTTTATTTGATGGGGTGTGCATAGGGCTGACATGACACTGTCATAAACATGACATAACACCTGCCATGAACATGAACGAGTCGTTATGAATGTTTATGACCATTGTTATGAAGTGTCATTCAGTAAGTAATGACACTCACTGCAAAAACTTCATTAAAAGTCCATTAAAAGTGCCAACTTTGCATGATTTTGTAAATAATGACAATTTAATGCAAAGTTGGCACTTTTAATGGACTTTCAATGCAAGTTTTAAAGCAACTTTGCATTAAAAGTGTTATTATTTACCAAATGACACTTCATGAATGACAGACATTCATAAAAACTCTCTCATGTTCATGACAGGTGTTATGTCATGTTTATGACATTGTCATGTCAGTCTTATGCACACCCAGCCAAATAAAGTGTTAGCAAAAACACTTGCTACATTGATCTATACATGAGGCAATAAATCAAGTTCTGCCACGCTTTTAGGTAGATTTCTTGTTTTAATGAGTTCCTGTACTTACTATAATAGTGCATGTGCATTGGGATCAATGATATGATTGATATCATTCATGGGGTGAATTAGTTTTCAGTGATGTTACCGCCTCATTAAGATGTTTGTTGTGCCTTACTACATATAAAATCAATACATTGGGAACAAAAAAAGTTAGCAAACACCAGGTGGAACTTCTGTTGAACTACATAAGAGCTACTTCTCAATGAAATTCTGTCAAATACGTTGTTAAAGGGTTAATAGAGGAGCCACGTTATGATGACTTCCTGAAGGTGTATCAGAGTTCAGGAGGGTTGAATACTTACACAGGCTTTGTGAACATCCCTGAGATCTTCTTGCAGCTCTGGTTGTCCCCGCCACACACACCACACTTGTCAAACTTCTTGTCAGAGTCCAGCTTGCCATCGCAGCCTGCCTTGATGCATTTCCCCTGAACACACACGGCTGAGGTGTCAGGGGAGCACGGCGTCCCATCCACAACCTGTCACATTCATATCAACATAGTCAAACGCTGTGATATTGTTTCAGTCTTCTACCCTAAAGACACATGAATGAAACTTGATACAGCTGAGAGGATGTACAGTAAGTATACACAAGACACTGGCTAGAATTTTTACAACAACCCTGCTTCCTTGCTGAGTGTGTAAATTGTACTGACAAACCACAGTAAAGTGGCTCTGGCTTGTGTGTCTCACTGCATGGAGTTCAAACTGCATCTAAAAGTCTAATAGCTGAATTGCATCTATTCTGAATACGGTTCTTTTAACTACAGAGTGCACAATTTTAACACTGAAGCTAGAAAATATTTGAAGACAACCTCATTGCACAGTCCTGTTAAACTTCCAGGTTTATATTGAGCTAAAATTAAGACCATGAAAAATCAGTTCAGAACTTTTGCCAATGCAATCATTGGGGGTTAGGCTAGCAATCATTGGCAAAAGTTCTGAACTGATTTTTCATGGTCTTATTCTTTACAATTCAGCAAAAATAAACAACTTAATCAAAGAAAAAATATTAAAAAATATTAAAGATGGAAAAAAAAACTTCAATGGCATGATTTCATATGTGTGCACAGCCTTAAATTAAAACTTTGATTTAATTCCAGCATTTGGACTTTTTTAGTTTAAACCTGCCATCAGTGATGACCCTACTAAGCAAATGCGCAAGTTTATTCCCAGCTGGAAAACTTGCTTCATTGTTCAAGCACCCATGACCACATACACACACATGTAGGTCTGAAACGATTCCTCGAGTGATTCGAGTACCTCAATTATTAAAATTCCTCCAGAAAAATTTACCTGCCTCGAAGCTTCGTTAATTTATGTTTTATGTTATTTACCGTGTTCCAGCCGGGACTTAATTCGCGTTGCGCGGAGCTCTGAATTCCGCCCGAGTTGTTGACGAAAGCTAAGTGTTGTCATCATTACTTTCAATTTTCAG
>NW_006800439.1:195846-202623 GCF_000485575.1 Poecilia formosa | reverse complement strand
TGAGTTTCTGAGTGTAACGAACAACACATTACATATTAAAAAAAAATAATAGTGTTTCAGCCAAAGTTATTAAGCGTCATCGCTGAGCGTCCAAAGAGCCAATTGTGGCTTTGAAGCCATATGCTGCAGACCTAGCAGCAACCTGGCCTAGACTTAAGAAGTGGGGTTGAAGACAGAAGACTTTCCAAAGAAAACCACCAGATTTGACAAAACTTTCACTAACCTTTGCTGGAGAATGTGTCTGGTGAGACCAGACTAAAAGTTGGTCTCACCAGTGGGTCAAACATACCTTGCAAAAGGTATGTTTGACCCAGAAGCAGCATCAAAAGAACACTATGCCTACAGTGAAACATGATGGTGGCAGCATCATGCTCTGTGGTTAGTTTTTGGTTTTGATTCAAATCTTTAATGTGTATGCTAGAAAGTTCAGGATGAAGTGAGATTTAACTTCGAACATTACAATGAATCCAAATTACCAAAATAATTGCTTCACCAGAAAAAAATATTACATCTGGATCTTCCTAGCCAGAGAAATCCAACACAAAACAGAGGAAAATCATCTGAGAGCTGCGGTCAGGAAATGTCTTCATAATCTGGTAGAGTTTTACCAGGTAGGCTAAAAGGTCAGAGTAGATGGATATAAATACTCCAGACATAGCAAAATGTGCACTTATGCCACAAGGCTATTGTTGCTTTTTGTTTTGTATGTTTACCCTTTTTTCTCCAAACAGAGTTTTTCACTGTTTTTTATTTGTTAATTTTCATGGCTAGTCCCAATATATATGACACATTTTCATAAGTCTCAAAAACCTGGAATTTTATGAGTGGCTTGTTGACAAAAATGAGAACTGGAGTATTTATATGAAGGAGATACAATCAAACGGTGAGCCTTCCTGGGCCAAATGTTTGAATGGCTGTGGGCAGACCTTTGGTGAAAGAACAGAGAAGTATCCAGTTCCATTGGCCCGGCAGATAAGCTTGCATTTTTCCTTAGGAGAGATGCCGGAATATTTAGGGATCCAAACCACACTGGATCCCAGTCTGCTGGTGTTCAGGTTTAAGCCATTGAATGCCTCACACTGCTCCTCGCGGAAACGTTTGCCTGGAGTAAGAAAAATAAACAAAAAATGCACAAAATTTTTGCATCAACTAAAAACTTAATCTATGTAATCAGATGAACCAGGGCAGATTTTACAAACAACATAGATAAAGATGGGCCTGATGCTTTCATGAATATTGCTTAACTTTGCCTTAAGAGAATTGGTAAAACTCCCCATTAACAAACTGCTAAAATATTCAAAAAGTACTTTTGAAGTTTAAATAATATTGAATATATCTTCACATTAATGCGATTTGACAGTCTACAGGCAAAAATTGCATTAATTTGATTGATAAAATTATATTTATGTGTCTCTGTGGAGTGTCTGAGAAAAATCACCAAACCAGTCCAATGCAGAGCCAGATGTACCAGCAAGAACCTTTAACCAAAATAACAAAGTTGAGTGGTTGACAGTATCAAGGGTGTTGCTAAGATGAAATAAAACTAACATAGAACATGTTTCTGCATCAGTAGAGACACTGTGGTTAACATTTACAAAAAGACTGTTTGGAATGGATTTGAGATCTGCAGCCAACACAAGCAGAGCCTGACGTGGGTTCTACAATGTTTTTCTGACAATTTTCAGATAGGACAAAAGTTACAAATCCAGATGGCACCAAGATTACATTTCTTAATTCTAAAACAAGAGGGAACACTGAAAAACAGCAGAACCTGAACAAATTTGAAAGAGGGCTAGTACCTCTTCACAGCATCACATAAAAACATTACAATTAAAACTTGAATATAAATCAAAATAGAGTTTACTAACATCCGTCCATTTTCTAACACCCTTGTCCCTAGTGGGGTCAGGAGGGGTGATGGTGCTTCGGGTGAGAGACAGGGTCACCCTGGACAAGTTGCCAGTCTGTTGCAGGGCAACATAGAATAAACAGGCCTCAAATTAAAAAAGACAGGTAAAATATTCTCATTAGTTTATCCCGCCTTGCTGCTCCCAATCCTTTTTTTCTTCTTTTCCTTTTTTTTATTATTTCCATCTTTCTTCTCTTATCCCTGTGCGGGTTTTCACATTTTTTAAAAAAGCTTGGTGAAGTTATGGAAATTATGCAAAGTGAATATATGTGAACAACTTTATGTAATTTCTTGATAAACAAATGATAATAAAAATAAATAATGACCATTACAGAAATGACCTGTAACTCTTCCCAGATAAAATGGCAACAGTTGCTTCATAAAGGTGATTGCAGATGTCTTTCCATCTCATAACTGTAAGGCCAGTAAACTGCCTAAACCTGTGATACAGGTGGTTACAGTTATTATCAATTATCAATTATTCAAGTGCATCACTTCATCTTGAGTTGTCCTCTAAAATCCCATCAAAGCAACAGGCGGTGTGCTTATAGATTTTCTATTTTGGTGTTGTGTTACTTTAAGAAATGCTGATGGAGTGGTGTGAACACTTCTGACCAGGCTGAAATTATTTTCAAATGTCTTTTTCATTATGCCCTGATACATGAAACCCTAGAATGGAAAGAAGGTACACTTTCTGAATATTCAAGTCTTTTAAAGGAGTTTCCAGCCACAGTGGCATTTTATAGCAAAATAAACTAATGATGTTAAGGCAACACCAGGTATGTAGTTGATGCGGGAATAACGTTATAACATGGTTTAAAACTCAAAAAAGTTAGTTTTACATAAGACTGCCCCTTTAAGGAATGAGCCAACCTATTGAGTTTCAGTATACCTGGAATTGAGCTTACCTGTTTCAGGACAAGCATTGAGGTTACATGAGCGGTATTTGATGCGAAGGCCATAGCAGTATTTCCCACCATTCTCAGGGACTGGATTGTCACACTCTCTCCTGGCCAGCTGAACACCTCCACCACAACTTCTGGAGCAGTCTCCAAATCCACCCCACTTACCCCACCGGCCATCCACCTTAGTCAAAAGGAAGACCATGCTTCACTGGTCAATGATAAACATGTTCATCTTAGACAGAGCAGCGCTTTATTTCCCTGTCTCACCTTGACGTTCATTGTGCTACGCTTGTCAACACAGGCGCCTCTGTAGCAGACTTTGCCGTAAACGCAGCTGGTACCGTCAGCCCAGGGAAAGTGTCGGGTCTGACAGACCTGCTGCCCACGAGCGTTCCCGGTACACCACAGTTTAGCGCATGGCTGCATGTATGGGCAGGGTTTGGAGCCCGAACCAAAGGCCAACTCACACTGACGGTGCAGGCTATAGCTGGAGCCAGGCAGGCTGTCCTGAAGGGTGAGCTGCTTCTGAGGCTGGTCCAACAGGCAGTCACCTGCAGAGGCAAACAAGATGATGTACAAGCAGTCAGGCAGCAGATGAGGGAGTTAGCATAGCAGGTGGTCTCTGAAGAAGGGGCCCAGTCCAAGTCCAGAGAATTTGTGGTTGAACTTAAAAAAGGCTGTTTAGATTCAGGTGTTTGTCAGATTCACTCTACGTTGGGCTGCAGTCACCACTAAAACATCTTTAACTTGTACTGTGCACTGTTCAGTGACATTATGGCTGCTACTATCACAGGTGCATAGGCCTGTCATGGCAGCAAGTTTAGCTAGATGGTAAATTACCCCAGAAGTTATTGCGATAAACGATTACGTAAATAGTTGTTTTGAGACCATTTCCAAGTAATGTAATGGCAATGGCATAATAATAAGACAATACTGATCTGATCAAGGATACTTTATTGATCCCCTAAGGGGGGGTTGTTATCCTCTGCCCATAGCATGTTATAAAAATAAAAAATAAATAAAGTAATAATAAGAAACAATAATAATGCAATTCATTATAATAAATTATTAGTCAAGTAAAGTTTATTTATATAGCACTTTAAAAACAGATGTAAAACTGTACCAAAGTGCTTTACATGAACAACAATAACATACCGTATTTTCCGCACTATAAGGCCCACCTAAAAACCTTCAATTTCCTCAAAAGTTGACAGTGCGCCTTATATATGGACCAATATTGAACCACAACAGGTCTAGCAACTACGGTAAGCAGCCGCCGACTTCATTTTCGCCTGTAGAGGAAGAAGCGCGCGGTGCATGCTGGGATAGTTGTCAGAACGCTGGTTTGTTAATAAAGTTTGACTGACCTATCTGACCGTCTACAATCAGGTCGTCTGCAGGTCATTTAGCACCACGTTCTCCACAAACATTCTGTGTGCGAACGGAGAAGGGTGACCATCGTCCGGCCACGACCCGGCCCAGTCGCGGAAGGCTCTCCTCGCCGACTGGAGCCGGACTGTTTCGTTGACATTCTTTATGTCAGCAAAGTGGCGTTACACATTCATCCGGGGTGCTTCGACTAGGGTTACCACATGTCTATGGGTTACCAATTTTTAAAGCCGGGGGGAGGGAGGGGAAGCATGTCGGTTGGTATGTGTTACCCAGAAAGCAGTTGGGCACAATATCGCAACACCGTGAGTGAAACAATGACTGGGGCAGCCTAATATATAAAGTAGCACTTCTTTAATATTACACATCCACATTTGTAGGAACAAATCGCGTCCCGTATAGGTTCAGTACGGGACAGGTGGCAAGCCTAACTGTAGGGTCTATTCTATGCGCCTTATATGTATGAAAAAAGTTTTAAAATAGGCCATTCATTGAAGGTGCGCCTTATAGTGCGGATAATACGGTACATTGATAAAAACAGGGTATCAAACACTACTTCAATTAAATGCCAAGAAATAAAAATGAGTTTTTAAAAGTGATTTAAAATGATCCAGGCTGTTGGCACATCTAATCAGGAAAGGTAAATTGTTTCATACTACAGAAAAAGCCCGATCTCCTTTCTTCTCAAGTCGGGTCCGAGGAACTGTCAATAATAGCTGATTATTTGATCGTAGGGTTCTGGACACAGACTGAAATTTTAGAAAGTCCCGAAGATATATTTATTTATTATTATGATAAATAATAATAATAAATAATAATGCAAGATCATATTCTCAAAGATCAATAAACTTTAAATTCTAATGAACATTTAATAATGGACTGTTTAAAAATGTCCTTGCAGAAACAATAAATAAAATGAATTATGAAATCTGTAAACAATATTGTCCTTCAGGGCTAGTTGAGACGAAAGCACCAGACTGAAGATTATTATCATCCAGTTTTTGGTAGAGAGAGAGAAAGTAGAAAACAATAAATCATGGAAATGATTGAGCTTGTTTTAATTTATCATACAATTAGTTGATTTATTGCTTATTGAGGCAGGCCTATATGTGCTTTGTTGCTGTGGATTCTCTGTTTTTTTGTTTTTGTTTTAGGCGTTCTCTATCATCAACACACATGATTTCAATTGATGGCTTATTCACAAGCTTTTGTTGAACTGATGTTAAAGCAGTAAAGTTTTTTTTCCCTACATTTGAGGTAAGACTAGTTCATTGATAAAATCAAGTTGCAGGTCATATTTTTGTGGATGAACTAAATGAAATTGCTAGCAGGCCACAGTGACACCTGAACAAAAATGAGTCTAGGACCATATTCAGGAAACCTTGACTAACCATGACCTCTGTCCAGGAACTCTGTGATTATGGCTGCGCTGCACACCGACCAGGGCCGACTCCTGTCAATCTGAATCAGTGTGGGAGACATCATGTGGTTGTCCTTTAGCTTCCCAAATACCTCCCCACATGCCTTCACATTGTCATGGGGCATGTTGAAGATGTGGCCTGCAGGGAGAGAGAGTGGGAGCAGACACAACAGGGTCATGGATTTGGCAGATACAATGAGCTCTGTTTCCACTTTAACATCATTAGCAGGACTTACAGGCAGATACAACAAAGGTATGGTGACAACTCAAAAAGTAAAATTTTTCTAATTATAAACAATGTTGTCTAGCAGCACAACACATACAGCAGGAGCAGAGAACATATAACAGAGAACATGCTGGACAAAGTCATATGTCCAGGATGACTTTGTGTCTGAATCAAAGTAATTATCTTCATTCTCTAAATATTTATTTTAACAGTCATATAAATTGATAAATTCAAAGTTTACGTTGTTTGTCTTAAAGTGAACTGCTTTGAGAAGGAAATTGAGAAGTGATTTTCTCTCATTGAGTTAGATTTCTCCAGCTGAGTTTCAACCAGGCCAATCAGAGAACAGACGGAAGAGTTAGCACTGATTGGTGCAGAGTTTCTGTGCTGTTTTAGAATTGCAGTCTGTCTGTGGTTGTAGTTTGTCAATGGCAGCAAAGTGAACAAAGCCATTCTGGTAAGCTTCATAGAGCTAGCGCATTACATATGTCACAGCCAAATGTTGGCGATTGGGTAAAATCAAGTTTGATCATTTTGGGAGTGCTGTGGTATATGGAGGCCTCAGTCTTCGACGCGGATGTCCCAGGTTCGATTCCTGGCCAGGCGACCTTTGCTGCATGTCTTCCCCGTCTCTCATACCTGATCCAGAAGAACATTTGGCCTTATTACACATCATCCAACAGTCCAACACCTAGTCACGGGGCTTTTATTTCAATTGCCAAAAGTTGGCAAATCCACTTGATCACAGTCTTAACTTTAAACCAATCAGCAACATTGCAAACTATGAATCATGCTGGGTCAGCCCTTTTAGAGAATCCTACATGAGATACGTGAGAAATTTCTTTAAATTATTCCCAGATGGTCTTAGTGACAAAGACAAACTTATGTGCCACCATGAACTCTGTTGCAAGCTCATGTACTCCTTGAG
>NW_006800439.1:193562-195505 GCF_000485575.1 Poecilia formosa | reverse complement strand
TACAAGCTTTAAGAGCCCCGGGGTTCCTGCAGAGAATCTTCTGAAACCCAAATGTTCATAAAACTTTCATATTTGACATGGGGCATTTATATTTTTGTTCAGTATAGATGATTAAATTTTATTCTGATTCTGGTGATACCCTGACACTCTTGAAAGGTGTAAAGTTTTCAAACCAAGTCAGTCTAGGTACCTGTGATGCAAGTATATTAGGAATATACACTAAGGGCCCAAAATTGGCCTACTGTCTGAAAAGGATAAACAACAACCAACTATTGTAGGTGAGTTTGCTCTAGAGTTGAAGGACTGTTAGGCACTGATCAGGTTTGTCACCGCTCTCAACCTGGAGTGTCGGCCAGAACACCACTCAGGCCAGGATTCAGCTCAGGACCAGATGTTTGGATGAGGTGCAGCAGATGTTTTAATGAAGACATGAGGAAGGATCCTTTAACTGTTCTGTATTCCAAACTGTATCACAAATCTTGATCCAATGAACATGGATGGGCATAAATGTGTCTATATGAAGGTATCTGTGTGTGTGTCTCTCTCTCTCTCTCTCTCTCTCTCTGTGTGTGTGTGTGTGTGTGTGTGTGTGTGTGTGTAAATACTGAAAATAAGTTCAAGGTGTTCTATCATTACACATTACACCATGCCATTATACCTTAGATAAACTAAGAAGGAAATTGATAAAACATAAATAACCCAACCTCTAAATCAATATTAATAAGCAAACTAAGGCACGTTAACTCCACAGTTAACTAACCATGCCTCTACTCCAGTCAAAGTAGATATGCATGTTCAGAACAATGCTCTACAATACACACATATAGCAGATAGCTCGGATTAGCAACAGGTGAAATAATAGCAAACGAATAAACTTCAAATCACTCATTTAGCTGCAGTAAACACTCAAATATTGCAACTTACTCATCAATGACGCACTTATAAGGAGAACACACATATCTTGCAAGTCTTTCCCACGTGTTAGCACAGTGGTTCGGTTACCAAACTTCCCCACCAGAAATCAACAACTAGGCAAGGTGACGACATCATCGCTGCCCTAACTACGGTATGGCTTAAGGGACAAAAGTAACGCTGAACAGAAATCACATAAAACAAAGAGAAATACTCAACACCAAACGTAAAACTATTTAAGGGTCTTTTGATCAACTATTTTACCAAGCTCATGGGCTGTTGTGAAGGCAGAGGGTAAGCCATCATCCTCAATGACAGAACAACTTCTCTTGGGGTCACACATGGTTCCAACATCGGCCATCCCCAATGTGTCACAGGTTGTGGCTCCACAGAGATCCTGATGGCACAGAGACAAAGACGTTACCTCTCAAGAACCTGATTCTTTATTTTGATGCTTTAACATGTTTGGATTTTTAGCATGAGCTGTCAAAATTTTATAACTGGACACAGTGTCATGATGAGGTGGACGTAGTACCCAAATACAGAGACAGAAGTGGCAACTGAATATGATGAGTTAATGAAAAAAGGTAAAGTACAACAACTTACAAAGAAACCACAGGATCCATGGCAAAAGAAAAATAACAACCAAAACTAAAGAGAATACAATCACTAACAACAAATAACAGTACAGCTAAGTTTGGCTAACGTAAACACCCAAAAATGAAACTCAAAAATATTAAACTCTAGATACTGTCATGATATGTAGCATGATGGACCCAAATGCAGCAAGCGGGAGAGATGGTAGAGTTTGAAATTTTAGTGAAAAAGATTAAAGAGTCAAACATGCAAAATATGAGAGTCTAAGTAAACAAAATCCAAAAACGAAGCCAAAGTGGGGACATGTGGAGATAACAATGAGACCAGGGAGAAATAAGAAAAGTGATGAAAACGAACTGGCGATTTGTGACCGAGAATGAAGAATTTAAATACTGAGGTTGAGAGTGGGAAAAATGGCCCTGAGGGTAGAGGAC
>NW_006800439.1:169258-192576 GCF_000485575.1 Poecilia formosa | reverse complement strand
CTAATTATTCTTTTCAGGTGTGGTGCAGCAGAGGCACATTTAAAAGTTGCAGGACAGAGGCCCTTGAGGACTGGAGTTTGACACCCCTGTCAGACAGGTTAATAAATGTAGCAGGCATCTTCAGTTTTACATCTCTAAGAATATTATGTTTTCAGTTTAACAAAAACGCGGACGCTGTCTTTACCCAATCCATTTTCAGATGTATGATGCAAGATCTACAAGTCAATGGCAGTAGCTCCAGTTCATACTCCAGACCAGATGGTGGCGGTATTGCACTCATTTAAAAAAAACGCCATAAAAAGAAGTAAAGCCTTGACGCTAGGATAACAGGCGCTGTTGAAATTCGCCTTTTTAACTCTCATAATATTGCCTTAAAAGTAGAGAGGGCTTTGATAATGGTTACTAATTTTGGTAAATTCAAGCTGGTGACGTCCTAATCCGAGTTAGATGACAACGGGACAACAACCGATGGAAATGAAATGTGGGTCACAAAAGGAACCCGGAGCGACGAAGGCTAACGTGTTGCTAGTTGGTGGCAAGTTTGCTTATTCATCATCTTCGTTCAATTATACACAGTGCAGTAAATGTATAAACAAACTTGTGTTGGTTTCATAAATCTTATTTTTTACATTTTTGTTCATTATCTCTAATATTTTCTATTAAGTTATTAAAATTAAAATGTATTTGAGCTTTTTGTCATTATTGCAGGCTAATGTTGGTGACAAAGCGTTGCAATCAACATCCAGTCAGAGAATGGTAGGTTTATTTGTTGGCATTGAATTACATTAACACATGCACCAATGGGCGGAAATTAAACGTAAAAAATTTACTGTCACTCAAATAATATATATGTATATATATTGTTGGAATACAAAATGTAGCATGTTCTTTTTTTGGTTCATTGCCAGATAGTCAGTATTGATAAATGGTTTTTGTTCTGTTCTGCAGACTCTGCTCTACTGGAATATCCAAATTCTACAGCTTCGGAGGTGCGCATAGCTATCCGTCGCAAATGTCACAACGAACACTTCAATGGGAAAAAAAATTGAAATGATGTTCACATTAAAATATTTTTGAATTTTAAAAGTTTTTATTTTTGTTCTAAGTAATTTTTTTTAGTTGCACTTAAATTTTCATCTTCATTCTGTTCACTTCTGACTTGTCAACTGATTTATGTAAAATTGGGCAATTTTAAAATGTCGGTAATAAAACAATATTTGAATTACCTTGAACATCCTGTGTAATCTTTCCATGTAATTGTAGTGTAGTTACGCATGTAATGTACAAAGTAGGAATAAAGACTTCTGAGTAAAATAAATTAAAATTAAGTGTAATTTAAATTACTACTATTTAGTGTATTTTAATTCTGACAATTGGTCCACTCAAAATATACTAATCAAGCTCCTGAATACTACATAAAAGTATAGTAAGTACTATTTGAAGTTGTTCCAAAAGTATGTTGAAGTATACTAAAAATTGTAAATTAATACTATTTAAATACAATTAAAATATACAAAGCACAAAGTTGTTCCAAAATAGTACAGTTTAAGTACATTAAAGTGTGTTAAAATTTAATATACTAAAGTATACTTTTTTTAACTAGGGATTGACCAATAACTGACCACTGACCTTGACCGACTAAGCAGGTATAAAAAGGAATTGATTACTTACTTTAATCTACATGACATGTTTAGTAATTGTTGTGGGAGCTTGTTTTCATCCCACTTTTCGGAAGCCTTAACATTAATCACTTTCATCCATTTAGTTGAGAAACCTAAACAACCTGGTGTGTGAAGTCGGCCATATTTGATTGAACCCAGCAACGTTTTACAGTGTAGCTGGAGATCAAGTTTCTGAACTTAAGCTGAAAAAATAAAGTTGCTTAACAGCTGGGATGAAATGCAAAATGGTCACATTCAGTCCAGCAAGCATTTTCAACCACAATATGAGCAGACATCTGCAAAGTAGGAGGATGTGAATAAATATTTGCCCAGATTCCAACCATAAAAAAAAGAGAAAATGGTGCAGTTTACTCAAATATGCAACATCTAACTTAAAGTCTGCAAGCCGCAAGTGGCTCTGTGGAGCTTCACAATGGCCCTTATTAATTTGGATAAAGTGCAGAACAAACAAATTTTATAGGTTTTGTATGGAATAAATCCTGCATTAAACTTCCATAAAGGATTACCTTTATAAAATAATATATTTTAACCATTATTACGTTTTCAACTGAAGGCTTTTTGTGTTTAAATAATTTTCCACAAACATTAAAAACATTACATATAAGAAACGGAATCAATCCTCTTTTTGTAAACATTTAGTGTTTTCTTAATTGTAAAACCTATATCCAGAAATACAGTGCTAGTTTTTAAAAGTGACCTGTGAGTTTGATACTCATTAAAAAGGTCTAAGTTATCTTCAAAGATTATGTGACATTTGTGGCTATAAACGAGTTTAACTCAGCTGCACTGAGGGCAATCAGTCAACATGGAGAGACTAAAACATGTTTGTCGGGGCTGAAACTCAGCTTGCCTCTCTGGTACCCACCTGCTTGGTGAACAGGATGGCCGTGTCCCAGTACTCTGGGTGCTTATCGTTTGCTTTATTTAGCTTCTTCTGCCAGGAGCAGAAGTTGCGGAGAGTCAGAGCAGCATTGCTGGAAACCTTTGGACCCTTGTCAGCTTCATTTATCACCATGAACCCCACCACCACTATGTTTATGGAGTTCAGTATGCTGGGGTGCTTGTACAGCCTGGCCGCCACTGACATAAGGGTCAGGAGGTAATGCTTGAGGTCATCCCCGTGGAATGCAGCCATGGACTGATCTGCCACCACCATCACCTCCACGAACCTGGGGATGGACGCAAACCTCTTGGACCTCCCCAGGGATTTCAGCATGCCTTCCGTTAAGCCACCGGCGTCCAGCTGATCCAGATGTTTGTATTTCTCCAGGGAAACGCTGAAGTTGGTGTCGGGTGTGACTCCACACCTGCTGGGGAAGTTGGCCCCTGGAAGCCCGGCGCTCATTCTGCGGCTGATCCTGTGCGTTTTTTCCAAAAAGTGTCCATATTCATCTGCTGTGTCCTCGGCGCTTGCAGTGATGAAATACTCCATGCCTTTATAGGTGAAGCCCCCCCGTAAACTCTCGCACAGGCTAACCGCCACAAAGGAGTCCGGGTCTGCGTTAACATCCCCGGAGTAGAAGCATTCCCTGAGGTCAGACGAAGCACTGGATGCTGCAGATCCGCCTCCAGCTGCCAGGAAAGTTGAATCGGGTGTGAGGTGGAGGTAGAACTCCTGTCTGAATGCGCTCAGTCTGAAACCAACACGCGCTACTTTCGTCTGCTCCGCGCGTCGCTGGGGATGCTTTTCATGCTCAAGGCGAAAAGGTTTGCAGAAATCTACCTCCATGCATGATGTTGTAGTCAAACGAAGCGTGAACGCTGTGAAAAGGAGTAAAAACGCAGCCATTTCTGCGTCAAACTGAGCTCCAGTCGCGCGGGTCTTTCTAAACTTCTGCCTGCGCGCCTCCGTCCAGCTTCTTCTCATCCATCTTGCACAGTTTCCACTCTGGCCACGATCCTCTCCAACTGCAGAGCTTTATAGCTGCGCTGCGTACCGGCGGTCTGGTGTCCAGTGAAACCTGAGATGCGCATCGACTCTGCGCCTGGTTTAACTCTCCAGATTAGAGTTGCTGCATTTCATGTAAATCAGGAGCTGCAGCATCTAATCTTCCCTGCTGGCCAGAACGAAAGGAATAAACACTCAGAGGTAGAAGCCTGGGTGTCTGGGGGCCTAAACGTTTATTTATTTATTGTTTTACAAATGCATTTTGCAGATGTTATTTTAATATTGTTGGGTTCTAATAATAAAAAACCATATAAGTAATTAAATCAACAGCATTTTAAGATCATGAAGTTAACAGAAGAAATCATAGACGGTATGGATAAAAGGACATTTGCATTTGGTGTATTTCTAGATCTCAAAAAAGCCTTTGATACCATCAATCATGACATCTTACTAAAAAACTGGAAAGGTATAGCAATAACTGGCTTATAAGCTACATTGGACAAAAACAATTTGTAGAATTAGATAATCAGAAATCAGATTTACTAAACATAACTTGTGGGGTTCCACAGGGATCAGTATTAGGACCCACATTATTCAGTTTATATATAAATGACATAATCAAAGTATCAAACCTTATAAAATACATTATATTTGCAGATGATACAAGTATCTTCTGTACTGGAGAAAACATTCAACAACTCTCAGAGGTGGTCAATACAGAAATGAACAAACTTCAACGTTGGTTCAAAAACAAATTATCACTAAATTTAGATAAAACTAAATTCATGATATTGAGAAACTGTAAAAAACAATAAAGTAATGCAATTAAAATACCTATTGACAGTGTTGATTTACGAGTCCATGAAATTAAATTTTTGGGTGTCATATTAGATGATAAATTTAGCTGGAAACCGCAGATCAGCTCAGTAAAATCTAAAACAGCTTTGTTTATTTTGTGTAAGACACTCATTGTACCACATTTAACATATTGTGTGGAAGTTTGGGGGAATACATACAAAACAAATTTACAGTCGTTATACATCATACAAAAAAAATCAATCCGAATACATAAAGTGGGATATTGGGAAAACACAAACCTGTTATTTTTTAAATCAAATATACTGAAATTATGGGACATTGTAATATTTAAAACTGTACAATTCATGTTTAAGGTCAGAAATCATCAACTTCCACCCAATACACAGGAAACGTTTTGTGACAGAGAGGAATAATTTAAGAGGTGAAGGATATTTTAAAAAACAATGTAATAGAACAACCAGGAAGAGTTTTTGTTTGTCGGTGCGTGGAGTAAATGCCTGGAATGGATAGAATGAGGAGTTAAAAAAGAGTACAAATATAAATCAGCTTAAACTGTTTAAAAAGGAGCTTATTGGGAAATATGATCTATAAGATGAATGTTTTAAAGTCCATAAATGCTATTGATTATATAAAAAGTGTTTAAATAATTGTACATCTAAAGATGGGAGATTTAAATATCATGTAAGGTGGAAATAATTTGTGTCGTTTTGGTGTTTCAAAATTTAATTGATTATAAATTGTTGAGCATGAAAGGGGCAGGACATTATTAGATATTGTATCTTCTACCTTCTCCTTTCAAACAGATAATATAAAATTGCATGTCACTTGGGCATGATAATTTGTTTTAACTTTTATTTATTTATTTTTCTTCTTTCTTGATTTTCTCTTTCTTACTGTTTACTCAATGTCACATGTTGTTTTTTATGTAAACCACTGTGAAATGCCTTGCTGCTGAAATGTGCTATACAAATAAAATTTGATTGATTTTTCTTTTGTCTGAAATAATATTTTGGGAACAAAAGGGAGCCATCTGCCAGACTTTTTTTTTTACACCGACAATCCAATAATTCAAGTCCAACTATCAACACTGAAAAAAAGAGAATGGAGCTCCAACTTAAATACAAGTGGAATTTGTCACAAGTAATTGAATAAGATTGGTCCAACTTACTTTATTTAAGTTTGTTCAACTTAATAAACTTCACAAATTATCTTGGACAAACTTTAATTTGATTTCTCATCACCGATTAACACAACATATTTAATTTGAATCACCAGTTTTTTTCACTCAATGCGCTTTTGACTGAATAAAAAGTCAAAAGTGTATTTATCAGTCAACTGACAACTCTGTTATTCTAGTCGGAGAAAAACTGAATGATTGTTTTCAATAGAGCTTGATTTAAAATCATTTGTTCTTTTCTTAACCATAGTTATCTCCAAGGAATCACACATACGAACTTCACGGGCCAGAATGTTGCTGCTAGAAGGATTGCACTCAAACCAGAGAATAGACAGAAAGCTGGAAACTGGCACTGTCAACAGTCCCCTGTGTTTCAAATCTGAAATGGCCACTGCTTTTACATCTTAGTCCTGTTTTTGTGCAGTAGTTACTGTCACAACTACTGCAGTTTACTGTCAAGTTGTTAGCATATTTTTAGTGTATTTGTGTTATTTCTCAATGATGATGTGTGCTGCTGCCTGTCTTGGCCGGGTCATCCTGGTGGAAAAGGTTTTGATCTAAATGGAACTTTATCTGGTTAAATAAAAGTTTAATAAAAAATAAAGAAAAGTGGCAGTACAGTTTCCTAAGGAGAGCTCAGCTAAAGCAGGGGTCTGTCTGCAGCCAGAGGCTACAATGACTTTTCATAACAAAAAACAAAAACAATTATACAATTAAAAAATAGATATAATTACAATACCATGCATATTTTGTGAAAATATGATATTTTTCTTATTGTATACAAATGTACTGTTTTTTTTGTCTGTTTTACATAAATTTCCAGAAATATCAACTGCATCTTTTTGTTTTCATAAACACAAAAACCAGAAAGTTGTCTGTTTTCAGAAGGTGACATTTGCAGCTCTAAACAAGTATTTTAAGCTGTACTGAGGATAAAACGGCTTCTAGGACAGCAAAGGTTGCTAAGGGTTTGCATTACAACCAAGCAGAGCTTGATCAGGAATGGCAGCAAGGTTGTGCTGAGTGTTTCTGCATGCACTTTTAAATGCACTTTTAAATCAGGCCAGGAAAAAAACCCATCAAGGCCAGACTGATGCTCTGTAGAAAGCATTGGACTGCAGAGAGGTCGGGTTCTGATGTTCTCTATGGTGAAACCTCCTCAGGTTTTCCGGACATCAGGAGAAAAAGCCTGCTCAAAGTGAAGCATCCACTCACTTTGCTCAATGATCCAGAGTGATTAGATGATGAACAATGATTTTTTTCATCTGCCATATTATAAGGCAAAGTGATTACGAATTGACTCTGGAATCCAATATCGAAATTTTTGGCTCTTTGGCCAGGAAACCTAAACCTTCAAAACCTAAAGAAGCTTTACATAAACATAAGGTGTTTTTCATTGGAAGCTTATGAAACAGGAGATTTATTAGTGCAGTGCAGGTAAAGACATCTAACATTATTAGCTTAAAAGTTTATAGGCCACAATTTGGATGACAGCAACTAAAACAAATCAAATGTAATTGCGGGGAAACAGCGACACCAATAGGTGAGAGTTTAAAAATGCCTCTCTATTGCTGTCGTCTTCCGCCATCTACTGCTAGAAGTATAACAGTGTGCCTAATGAAGGTTGGTTTTAGATTTCCAAGTGTTTGTATTGATTTACATGATGCAGGAAGCAGCTTTGCTTTGCTCTAACAGCACAAGAGAAAATCCCCCACAGTATCAGGGCTGACATGTTTCTGCTCCTCTTCTTATGGAAACGAAAGACAAAGCCTTCCAGACCTGAACCCGTCTGTGTGTGTTCACTATGTGTCTAGGAGCCAAAATTAAAACGAAACCAAAACCAGAAAATAACAACCTTGGCTTGGTCACAGTGGCTGTGAACTCTCATACTCCTTTACTCCTTCTGCCCAAATAAATTAAAAATATTACTATTTGCATAGGTTTCATATGAAGAAACTTGGATTAATGCTTCTGGTTGCAATTTATTAAGTTAAAGAACTAATAGTTATCTATTTGTCTGTCTGTCTGTCTGTCTGTCTGAGTAGATAGACAGACAGACATGTACTTGTATTAAAACACTTGTATAAAATTACTATATTTATAATAAATGCTCTATATTTCCTCCCTCCATACGTCTATCCTGCTTATCTATGGGGGTCTGGAGGGCTGGAGGTGGGGCACAAGGTCAGCAGTGCATCACAGACAAGCACCTGCATACTGTCCTCTCCAACCAGAGCAGCTCCCCAGTGACAGGTTTCTCTCACTGGGTTGTTCAACTGAGAGGATTAAAACTCCTTTGTCCCACAGGCCATTAGGCTTCACAATGCTGTGATTTCTGGGAGGGCAAAGGGAGGGAGACGGAGTAATTAGCATTTTAATGTATTTAAGCTCCTTTACTAGACCACTTTTTAATGTATGTATATTGTGTACCTTTTGTAGATGTTTCCAGTTGTACGATTTTTCTTAATGCTGTGTGGATGTGAATTAATGTGTGAGCAACAGACAACCTTAATTTCCCTACGGGATTAATAAAGTTTTACCTTACCTTACCATTTGTTCATTTACAATGTATTAATCAAATGGATGTAAGATGTATTTGTACAATCAACAGTTTAGAAACAACAGGATAAAAGTACATATTTTAAAATTTCCCAACTCAAAATATGAGATAATGTAAATTGAACACCTACAAACTAGATCGACAATTATACCTGATTGACAAGGATATATTTTCTGATATTACTACGTACAAACAGGTTTTATAACTCTAACCCTGGCAGCAGAATCAAGACTAATGGGCTAATCACTGTTTGTTCTGGTTTTACCTCTGTGTTGAAAAACAAAACAAAAATGAAGAACTGGTTTGTGGTTCAGGCATGACAAACCTCTGGAACAGCCATACTGTTAAAATGACATCAAACTATTGAAATCTGTCCTAGTAAGGTGACATTTAAACGTCAATGTCTTTTAATGTCAATATTGTAATCTCCTTCCTTCATCTGGTTTAGGATCTCCAAAAGAGACATTCTGGTGGAGTAAACTTATTATTTCGCTGTCTGGTAGTTTTGTACATGTGTGTTTAACAGTCTGAATGCAGAGCAGACGACATCTGCTGTGAACACAGCTGGTAGGCTGTGTGTGCTGCTACCTGTGTATTCCCTCTCTAGTATTCTTGTCCATGCTTTACCTATGGCTACCACACAAATCACAGTGCACAGCGCTCCTACTGACGTCGGACCACTTTTTTCAGTAACGAGTAATCTAATGCATAACTATTTCAAATCAAGTAATCAGATTAAATGCAGGGCCGTAACACAGAACCTGGAGGCTGGGGGTATGGGAGTGGGGGGTCTAAAATCCTGTTTAGAGTTCCTATTTTCCAGACAATAGTGGAACACACAAAAGTAGTAAAGTTGTTGTTTTTTTTTTGTACTGTTGTAACCATTAAATAATCTCCCCTTCAGTTCAACCTTAAAGGTGGAGAACCATAGTTGATGTTACCATTATAAAATAACTTGCAATTAAGTTTTGGTAAAGCTCAATGTAATTTTCACAGGTGGCAGAGTGTTGTTGTTAGCAGCTGCTGAAAGTAACTAAAAAAAGTTACTTTTTCAAGGAGTAGCCAGTAATCCACTTAAAGTTACTTTTTCAGAGTAACTATGCCATCGCTGGTACACAGTAACAAAGTTATTGGACTTTTCCTAATATGTTGCCAAAAATTAAAGTTCATGAAGTTGATTAACCACAAGAGTCAAGTTGTCTAAACATTGTGTTTTACATTTATTCATCTTGAATTTGGAGATTTAACTTAATAGGGCAATTTAAACAAAATAATTATTTCACAATATGTAAGAAAAAACTGTTCTCACCTAGTTAAAGGCACAAATTTCTCTATTTTTTTATTCTCACAAATTAAAAAAACTACTTAATTTACTTCAGAATTTATTAAATTAAGGTCTTGTTATGAATTGCATAAACAAAATTTCTGGCCTGGTGAGTTTTATTAAACATCACAATGAATTCTGTAAACAAACATTTAGTGTGAACAAGACATCATCATCATCATCAATCACTTTATTTTGGTAAATTGTCCACATTAAACAAAAAAACAAATAAAAAAAATCAAAAACAACAATAAACAAACCCATAATTTACCAAAAAAGCAACAGGCTGAAGCCAAGCTTGTTTTTGCTTATTTTATACTGAACAACCTACCAAGATATCTTCACAATACATATACAAATCTACATAACAGCATAAGATGTTATCATTTTATATTTTAGAGTTCTTTTTAAGCACCAAGAAACTTAAAATCATCATTCAATTCATTCCAGTTTCACACCAATGACTGAAACACATCTAGACTTTATCTGGCTCTTCTCTTTTGCACATTTAAATATTATCAAACCATGTTTTTAACTCAGCTAATTATTTTTTCTACTTTTTGTTTCATCCATATTTTTTCCAGAAAAAAAGAACTTTGTATCATCAGCAGATATTTTTGAAGTATAAAAAATTTAAGTCCTAGTAGAGAGGCTTGAGAAAGACCACCTTTAACTATTTCAGTGCGACTTGGTGTTAATTTGTACAGATTGTAATCTGTTACTCACGTGACCCCTGTAGTTTATGCAGTTCACTTTCACCTAATAGACGCGTAACATAGTCATTTGGCATAAATCGCACAAGAGTCACATCAATGTAACACACTTCCATCTCACTCACGGTGCAACACAGGATTTAAAAACACATGCCGCTAAGCACACTGGGAAATAGTTCCCACTCTTCTTCTTTCTGTTTTTTTTTAAGTGCTCACCTAAAAACTCTAGTTTGTTCAACTCTTGGAGGTTTGACAAAACTAATAAAAAGTTAACATAACGTAAGTTTATCTTTCACAAACACACATTTAGGTTCAAAATCTAAAACTCACAAAATGCATTTGACTTAAAGAGCAGAAGATAGTAGACACAACTAACAGCAAAATCAACGTTAAAAGGATCCATGATTAGTTGGAACAGTTGTCCTTATTTGAGAAATATTTATTATAGATGTAAAAACAATACAGTTGTAATATTATAAGTTGTTTAGTTTCTAGGAAGTTTAATAAAATATTGTCACATGAACGTCGCCATGTCACGCTGCAATGCATTCTGGGTAAATGACGTCTAGCGGTCTAACTGCTCTATTTCTCTCCAGTCAAAACAGCAATGAGTAACATCTTTAAGCCTTTTCAAATTGAACTGGAGCTCGTTGAAATGGCAATATAGAAATCACAAGAGATGATGAAGATGAGGATGACCAAATGGAAGAAGGGGACATTGTTGGCTGAAGAAGCTGGTGCTTGCTGCTCCCGCCCTGAGCTTCATAAATGAAACAATGAATGACACACAGTTCTGGTCGGACTGTGTGATCCAGTAAGTACTTCTGTAGCTCTGCGGTTGGTCCAGTCTTGGTGTGAGGCGGTGTTCTATCAGATAGCCCTAAGCTGTCAGGATAGCATACATGCAGTTAATAGCATGCCCGCGCATGCGCATTAAGAAGTCCGACCGTCAGTGGAGTTGTCGGTTCACCATACACAACAAGTTATGACGAAAATAAGTCATTAATTGTCTATAATATCACATAATATGATAACTAGATAAATATACATGCGTTGTTGTGGTTTCAAAGTGTATTTAAAGCAGGTCTGGCTGCAGCTGCAGTCAACTACAACACACCGTGTAAAACTCATTAACTGCTAAGTCAGGATGCCATACAAGTGTTAATAACAAAGTGTATGATGATCTACGTCATGATCCTATGTTGATGATTAAATAAAATCATATGGTAATGACTGCGTATAGATGTCTGAGCTAAGCTATGACTATCTGACAATGTATGCGGGTCTGACAGAACAGCGGTACTACTGCAGCAGAGGTCTGTTAGCTTCCAGCGTTTCCTGTCTCTGATGCTTTTTGCTCCAGTGGCAACAGGGTTTAGGCACTTTGTTGATAAAAGCACCTAAATCCTTCTTTTAGCTGCTTTTAAAAGTGCTATGAAAAGCGCTTTTAGGCACGTTACCTTAAGGATTACCTAAAAGTGATCCTTAAGGTAACGATCACCTGTTAGAGCCTTTGTCAGTTTTGTCTGTACAAATGAATTAAAGTATTCTGGAGGGAAATGTTTAGGCCACAAATGTAGGTCCTTTGGAAGTTGTTCGGCTCCGGCTCTCTTTTACTGTACTCTTCTTTTTTTGTGTGGGAAATGATCCAAATTCAGATCACAGTTTTTGTTTGTTTTTTGTAATTATAGCCAACAGTGACACATTGTGGCATTATGTAAAATTATGCCAGTCAAACGAAATATGATAATCAGTAACTCAAGTAAAGTTAGCCTTCCTGTGTTTACTCTGCAGATTCGAGCACAGAATGGACCAAAGCACATCATCAACCATCAACTCAGCAGGTGAAGAAATGGTGAAGTCCATGGCTGAAAAATATAACAAAAGAGATAATTTAAGTAATTATAAGTTTTGGCGTATCACAAACAGCAATTAATTAGTTAATAGAACAATTACAACTTATTTAGGCCAACATGTTTAACTAATCTTGAATCCCTTGAAGCTGCTGCCACTAAATGAACCATCGTGCCATGGTTGTTGGTGTATAAAACACGTTTTAGCAGGTATCAAATATTAGAAAATAAAGGGAATTTTGTGGAACATCAAGTCATCTCACATAATTGAAGTATTTGTGTCGCTTTTTATGTGCTCCAATTCTGATAGAACATGTGTATTGGGATCAGAGGTGTGGAATTCAGTGTCTAGCTGTAAAATGAAGAGGTGTGTTATTTTTGCATTCTTGTTCTACTAATTAAAAAAAATTCTATTAAAAAATCAGCTTACCATCTCCAAATTAACATGTATCCAAACATTATATTTAAATATTTATTTCAATATAATAGCTATCACGTTATAGTGGAATGTAATAGCTATGCCCCCAAGAGGTCAGATAGTTATTTCCCGAATGAAGTCAAATAACGTCAAAATGTCTTTTACTTTGACATTTCAATCACATACATTCCAGGTGATTGAATTTTATCTGGGCAAACAGCAGAGAGTTGTGTTGGAATAAGTAATGTTATTGGGTCATTGACAAGATTTTTGTTTCACAGTACGTCCTATTCATTGGCATTGGGGCACATGTCACCATGTATACATGCTGTGGAAATTGCATGAACTGGTGATCGATATCATTTTGACTTTTGGCGAAGATTGTCCATTGTCTGTAAACTAATGAACTTTTTCAGACATTTGTCAAAATGAAATGCCATTAAACGGACAGATGTCGTCTGCAGATGTTTGATAGACATTTGCTTTATGTTTGTAGAAAACTTTTGATGAATGTAAAAATGAAACTATTAAAGGTTCGGACTAGTTTCTTTCTGATGGGAAGGTTCTGAGAATGGAATATGTGGGGTTATGCTGTAGAAATGAATGAAAGTCAATGGAAAGTCCCCACAAAGATAGCCACGCAAACGCACGCACGTGTGTGTGTGTGTGTGTGTGTGTGTGTGTGTGTGTGTGTGAGTGCATGCGCGCGCGTTGTTTGTGTACACTCTCACACACCTCCAAAATAAGTCCCGTTGCGGACTTCCAAATATGCGTCGCCTCGTCCCGCCGCTGCCAGGCAGCAGGGCTGGTTAATAATAGGAGTGCGGTTGTCAGTCCCCTCCGCAGGGCGGAGAGTCAGTCCGCTCTCATTGGAGGATTTTTTTTCCGTGAGTTTCTCGTGAAGTGCTGGTGGGAGGAGAATTTCCAGCAAGAAGGGATATCAAAAATAAACCCCCGTCATGCCGAGGGAAGAGCAAGACGTATAAATACCCCTGATGTGTCCAGAATGCAGTGCTGTTCAGAGGAACACAGAAAGACTTCCGGAGACAGTTCATAGACAGAGCACTGCCTGGGAGTGTTGGGGATTTAAGGATAATAGTCCCTGGACTGAGGAGGGCGCATCACTTCCTAAACATCAAGCTGCATTTTCCCCGTGGCAGCAGCTCTCTGCGTCTTGTGTCAGAAGATGCGCATCACGCCGCGTTTCGTCTCTTTGCTCCTCTGCCTAGTCAACGCAGCTCTTGCCTCCCAGTTTGAGTCAGAGGATGTTGTACCTGTTCGGATTAACAGCAGAATCGGCGGCCGCTTCTGGAAGAGAAGCGAAGAGAACCCCATTTTCACCCTCAAGGCGTTCGGCAGGAACCTGACTCTGAACCTCATCCCAGACACCAGTTTTCTGTCGCCGGCCTTCAACATCCAGGGCGTCAGCGCCGGATACACGGCCACTTTACGCAGCGCTTCAGGTGCCCAGCCCGAGTTGCGCTCTGACCACAACGGCTCCAAGAACCGGACACAGGAGAGCGAAGGACGCCTGCGGAGATGCTTCTTCTCCGGAAACGTGGGTCAGGACGAGAACTCGCTCGTAGCGGTCAGCCTGTGCTCGGGCATCTTCGGCTCCTTCATCTCGGAAGGGAAGGAGTATCTGATCGAGCCCAAACTCCGCAGCGGCCAGCGACCGGACTCTGCCGAGCAGCTGCATGTGATCAGGAGGAGGATACTCGCCGAGAACCGCGGAGTTCCCCTCCTGTTTAATGGCGCTGCGGAGACGCTCGGAGCGGAAAGTTTTACGCACGGCGGCAGTGATGCACGGAGGGAAGCTCGCCGGAAACGCTTCGTTTCAGAGCCACGCTTCATAGAAACCTTGGCCGTAGCAGACTCGACCATGACCCACTTCTATGGAGATGAAATAAAGGTCAGGAGACGTGAGATCACTCTCTCTTTCACGGTCAACTCCAGCTTTTAGATTGCGCTTTCCCGAAAAATCAAAACCCCATTTTAACAGCATATTACAGATTAACGTGTTGATGAACCTGCTTTACAGTGTATAAGACGGCTCCAGTAACAATACAGAAAACTTTAAGGGACCATAAGAACCTAAGTTAACAACAAAATAAATAAACCAAACTAACTATGTGATGGAAACCAAGATATTCTGCTCAGTCTCAGCTTAAATGTAAAGAAATTGGGTTTCAGTATAGACTTAAAATGATTATTGGTTTGAGAAGCTCCTCTTTCCAAAACAGCCTCCCCCAAAAACTAATAGTCACGTCACATCTGGTTCCGTCCAGGATTGAGGAATGTCTGGCAGAAGCTTGTCAAAGTCCAGACTGGTAAGACATTCTGTTTAGAATCTTTAAAAATAAAAGCAGTTCTGAAATGGACTCAAAGTCAGTACATGAAGCCTAAAATCAAGCGATATGAACCTTTTTGTGCAACTTTCAGCCATGATTAATGATTAATCAATATGGTGTGTTCCACAGTTCCACAAAACAGGTAAAACTCACCAATTACTGTCTCTTACAACCTGCAAACGTTACTGTGATGGTGAATCCTGACTTTCGTTAAATATCTCACTAACTTTCCTGGCAATGCTCATCGCCTTAGTTCCCCCAACCTGTCTGTTGAGCCTGAATTCAATGCTGGAAGAAAATACACCAGGCATCGGTTTGTTTTCCTCGGCTGCTTCATAGAACGTGCTTTTGACGCAGAGTGAGGCTGAGAGGAAATCGGGCTGCTGATCTCCACAGGCTGAGAGAAGGAGTCAGGCAACAGAAATGCAAAAAATGCTGGAGCACATTCCTTTAAGCTTTGTCACACATTGGCAGCATTGCTTTGCCATCATCCCAAAAGATTCATGGGGTTTGCAAGATTTATTGAATGCCATTTTCTTTTCAGAGCATCAGAAACTGGTTAAAGCCAATATCTATAGATACTGGCTTTAACCAGTTTGAAAACCGAGTTCTTTGTAAAGGGTTTGACACGCCTTGAACTTCTCCACATTACATAATATTTAAGTTAATGTGACAGGCCAACATACAATAGTTGCTCTAGTAATTGGGTATTTGCAGTTTTAGTTTTCTGCTGCCTGGAAAAAGATACATCGTGTCTTGTTTGTTTTATGAAATGAAATAAAACACATGTTGGCTATATTTAGGTATCAGGAGCTTGGGGGACGGGGTGATCTTGTGAAGGAACTCTGTTTGCACATTGACCAGCTTTCTCCTGACACTGGAGAGCTTTCAGAGGTATTCTGTCTCTATTGAATGCCTGAATATCTATCACTTTGGCCAAAGTTCACAAAGTTTCAAATCTGATTTATGTACAGCTTGCTTCACCAAGGTGAGAACGCCTCAACACCAACCGCTGAGCTGTGCCACAAGCTCAACGTTTTCTCCACTTTTCTTATCAAAACACTTGAAGCTCAGTCAGGTTGGATGCAACACAGATTCTCAATTTGATTTCAGTCTCAATATTCACTGTGCCTATCTAATGCATGAACATGGTAATATTGAACCTCCCCACTAGGAATGCACAATATAAACGGTATAGTATAAAATTTTGCCTTGCGATAGAGATCTGTAGTCTACTGCTGCTCAGATGGAAGTGTTTTACACTGATTGGACTATTATATGTTTTTAAGGCAAATGTTCATTTTAATGCAACTGACAGTTTGCAAAGCTTGAGGATAATGTCCTGTTCACACTAAATGTTTATGAGCAGAATTCATTTTGGTGTTTAATAAAATTCATTATCAGATCAGAAATTTTGTTCATGCAATTCAAAACAGGAATTTAAAATATTCCAAAGTAAAAGTAAAATAAGTAGTTATTTTAACTTGATATTGTGAGTACACATAATTGCAATATGTGTGCTCTTTAACTAGGTGAGGGCAGTTTTTTTTCTTGCATATTGTGAAATAATTATTTGTTATAAATTGCAGCATTAAGTCAAAACTCAATACAATATTAATTAACTTAAAAAACAATGTTTAGACAACTTGTCTCTTGTTGTTAAATCAACTTCATGAACTGTAATTTCTGAGTTAAAACCAAAACCATTTTCTTGTTGACTTAAATTGTATTTTCAAGGCACCAGGTGGACTTTTATTTTCAAGTTAAACCACCTTTAAATGTTTTACAGTGTGCACATACATATGAAATTAAGTGAGACACATCTTGGCTCTATTTACTAGAGGCATCAGTGTAAAGGAAGATGAGTAAAATGCACGCCACATTTTTCATGTTTTTCAATTAGTAAAAGATAAAAAGAGGTGTGGTTTTACAGCACTTTTCTTCCACTTCACTATTAGAAGCTGCTTTGTATTGACCTGCAACATAAAATCCCTTTTAAACACACTGAAGTTCAAGTGGCAGAATGTGAAAAAGTTCAAAAGGATGATGTAACGTGAAGATCCTGGCTCTGCTGCCTTTAAGCAAAACAAAATCAACAGATTTTCTTCAAGCTCGGAGAGCTCTGTCTGTTTGCATTTAGCCCCGTCCTCGGCTGCCAAGCCCTCTTAGGCAACTGTACAACCAGGATCAGATGAACTAAATCTTACACCAGCAACTCTCCAATACAAACACACATTTCAAATTTAAAACACCCCCCGCCCCCACCTGTAGCTGTTCGTGTAGATGTGGAAAACTTTCTATGTGGGACTCTGAAAAGTGATGTCAGCCACATCATGGCATGTTTTCCAGCTTTTTCTCTTACACACTCCCAGTCAGCAAGCAAATAATTTGACCTCTAGTGTCTGAAAATCCATTCCAGCCGTGGCATGACAAGACATCCCAGTGTTAGAGCTGATCCGTGTCTGTTTTCTCCACGTGCCTCTGACTTTACATTCTAACTGACTTTAGGCCAATATGTTCTGCTCTCATTAGAAACAGAAAATCAAGCCATGACTTTATAATATTAGAATGATTTATCTAACAATAGTCATTGCTACCTTGTAGCTTTAAGAAGATGGGAGCATCATGTGATGAATCTGTATCTTTATGCATTTGACATTAAAGCTGCAGTGTCCAACTTTCATAAAAATGTGTTTTTTTGCATATTTTTTTCAACTTTTTCTCTGTCAAGATGATATAGTAGGAGAAATGTGATAAAATGGAGCAGAGCCAGCTACAGCACAGCAGAGACCATGCAGACAGCAATAGGAGCCACACTTTTTGCAGATGACCTATCTCATGTTATACTGTTATGACATAGTGAAAGCTTTAAGAAATATGTAAAAATTACATTTATATAAATGTTACATACTTCATCTCTATCAATAAAACAAGCAAAATATGTTGTATTTGACTAAACCTCTTGCATTTAACTTAAATAAAGCATATTCTGTGTAACACATACTAAATAATGACTTACAAGGCATAACTAGTAAGCAAGAGATTGTGTCAAAAACATTGTTTACCTCAAAAAAAGTCTGAAACACAACATTATAATTTTACTAAATGGAAAGAAACATCTTGTTCTTTTGCTTTTCTCTGCAGCACTACGTCCTCACCCTCATGTCCATGGTGGCCCAGCTGTACAAGCACCCCAGCATCAAGAACTCAGTGAACATAGTGGTGGTGAAGATGTTGGTGGTGGAGGACGAGGAGGCTGGACCGGAGCTGTCCAGCAACGGAGGCGTAGCTCTGCGCAACTTCTGCTCCTGGCAGCAGCTTTTCAACCCACCAAGCCAAAGGCATCCTGAGCACTACGACACGGCAATGCTGTTCACCAGAGAGGTGAGGGGTGGACCACTGGCCTGCTGTTTGCTTGTAATGAGCTCAGGGTTTTAACTGACGCTATGCTTTTAGTGAAATTTGCTCAGAATATGATGGACAGGTTTAATCCAGATGGGACTGCTGCATACTGTGTGCCAAGCATCAGAAAGTAGAAGTGAGGTATCATGAGTGGAGGGATCAGTCAATCACTGAGCTAAGATCTGCTTGTGGATGTATTAAAAAGTCTCCAGTGCACTCAGGGGAAATGCTTTCTGGAATAGCTTTAAGCCAAGCGGTCAGGTTAAGTCATAACAGAGCAATTAGTAATGATATCTATCACATCCATTAGACACATTCTGCATCTGGCAACTGCTTGTAGCAGATATCCAGACCAACCCATAAAAAAGTTAATTCTCTGTAAAACTAATGGTTGTGTTGACAGCAACAACTGCCATCAGATAAAGTGAAATTAGATTTAAGTCTTTGACTTTCACACTTCAATACCATCATTTTTTGGCTCAGCGTCTTTCACGTATAATTTTGTCCACTTAACAGTTTGATCTTCGGGCATTTTCATGGCTCATAGTCCAGTAGATTTGGTTCTATTAAGGACCAAAACTTCAACATTTGTTCCATTTTCAGCTGCTGCAGTTCTCTTCCAGACTGCACTGTGCTAAACGATCTAAACCATTTGAAGAAATGGTTCCCCTCCTCGCCTGTGGTGGCGCTGCACCAAGAACCACTGAGGGAAATAACAGGAAAACCTCAGTAGAAGACACTGAGCACAACTTCCTTCTTCACAAAACGGAAACAAAAATGGAGCAGCATCTGATTTTAAAGGTTGTAGGATTTCTCTTTTGTCTTTGGCGTATAGGTCGTTCACAATAAGTAATCAGTTAATGGCATGATCAATTAAAAATGTCTATTTGCTTGATTCATGATTTTTTTCTCTTTTCTCTCAAAAACTGGATATTTGCTCTCAACTATCCTTTTTTGAAGGATGGTTTTGTTTACAGAGACTTCATAATTCATTTTATTTGTTGTTTCAGTTTTTTTGTTTATTTATTTTAGTTAATTTAAATATTTTCCAGTTTTCTACACAAGTGATAGACTTGCATGTTTATCTTGGTTGTATTTACCCAGAATGCCCTGCCCTGTATTCATTCCTGCTTTTGGAGTGGTCTTCAGTTTGCTTGGTGTTCACATATGCATTCAAAATGCACCAGAGTTCACCTCAACTGTACCCATATTGAGGTTTGTAGGCAGACCAGAGTTCATTTTTTCTGTTTGTACCAGAGTTCAATTGCATATTCACACCTCCACAAATGAACTGGACTTCCAAGGCCAACAAACCAGAGGTTAAAGCGGACTAAACAGATACCATCAAACCACCAGTACGTTTTAGAGTCAGTCTGAGGTTCTTTTTCTAAAATCCATGACAAATGTAGCAGGACTCATGCTTTCCAGATAGTTCTTTACAGTCAAGAGAATATTTCCCCAGAGGTATCCAGAATCATCATCTTCTTTGATTCATGTGAGGCATTACTGTGCGTAATGTGAACTTTGTGCTCTTTCTTCTTCAGTAGCTAGTTCTGCATTGAAATTCAACCATGGATGCCATTTTTGTCCAGTCTCTCTTTTCTATTGTTGAATCATTGGATCATTAGCTCTGACCTCTGACCTCAACATAAATAAATAAAGGATCCCAGGTACCTTGTCTGGGATCCTTTATGGTGGACTCGGTGTCCATGGGCTGTTGAGATTTCATAGTCAAGTTTACTGATTACCTACATTTCTTGTGTGACAAAATCCTTCATTTCCCACAATCCAAATGGATACTAGCAAGTATAATTTAATTTAGTTTGAATTACTTCTTATACTTTTTATAATTGTTTTGTAGTTTATTTGTGTTGTTTTGTATTTACTGACAGTTTGTATCATTAAGTTATTTTATTCTTTGTTTATAGCTAGACAAATTGAGCATTGTCCAGGGACAACAGATGAAAAATAGCCGTTTAGCTAATTCTGGTGCATTTGCAGAAATGTCAATTAAAGTGTGTAGTCCCTACTGGATAAATGAAATTAAATTTAATGTTTAGGCCCATTTTTTTCCCACCAGCTCAGCCGGGTTCTCACTGTGGTTCGCTGCAGTCATAGAGCCTTAGAACTGACTTTGTTATCCTTTCCAGTAATAATTTTCATCTATTTTTTAATTTCTATGAATCAGGGAATGATGTTTTACTTTATATTGTCAGACAGGTTCTGCAGCAGACTGGCGACCTGTCCAGGGTGACCCCGCCTCTCGCCCAGAAGGTTAGCTGGAGATAGGCACCATCACCTCCCGACCCCACTAAGGGACAAGGGTGTTAGACAATGGATGGATGGATGTCAGACAGGTTCTAGTTGAGTGATTTATGGCATCAATCAGATTTGGGTGTGGCTGGAGAACTGAACCACAACCTCTGGTCAAGATTGTTTCGTCATGTTACCAAACTGATGAAAAAGTCAAATAGAAATCATCCTAAGAATCCTAAGTGTAATTATTAATGCTAGCCAGTACTATAGGTAAAAATGTGACTGTGCAGATGTGGGGCATGTGTTTAAATATGATTTATTTTTGAAATTGTGAATCTTGGCTACATTACTGAGGATGATGGAAAACAGAAAGCTACCCATATGGGCCAGAATTTGTGGAAACAGTAATTATTTATAACTATTCTTAATTTAGGTGTATATGAGGTAACTCAGTGGGAGCCTTTGGGCATGTGGAGGACATGAAACTGATAAAGGTGCTACCAATATCATTCTAAAGTAATGTTCTGATTGAACTCAGAAGCAGTCATATTTCACCATGTGGGTGAACTTCTGTGTTCTCTGTTGACAGCTGGAATATTTCATAGCAATTGAGCCACGTGTATTTTATGTAATGCTGAGACGTCACTGGATGCATAAATGTGAAGGCCAGATTGAAGTTTGAATGGAAGAGCAACTGTATGGGTCTTACAGTGATGTGAAAAAAAGAAAGAGCACCATATTTACTGTACATGACTATGTCTATATTTACATGCAGTCATGTAAATTCATTTTTTTCTGAATGAGTGTGGTGCGTGCAAACAGACTTCATAAATTACTCAACAGGCAACAGAATGTGAGGGCTGGATCAGTCCTGTTTGGGCTGTGGACAGCTGACCGGAGCAACACCAAAGGTCCTGAGAGACACTTACAGTAGGCAACTTAATAAATCTAGAGTTGTTAAGGTGGCTGAATGAATAAATGAACATTTGCCCAATACAATGGGATTTTATGAGAAGTTGAGTGGCAGGTAACACTGTGATAATGAAGAAAAAGATATTTCTCTGAATGTCGAAGCCTTCTAACTTCTCTCTACTTCTAGGAATTTCTGTAATGAAACATTTGGGCACCAGACTGCTAATCTAATCCCAGTAGTATGTGTTTTCAACTTGGTCAGATCAGGTAATATTTCTAATGTGATGGCACCAAATCAAAATAAAAGTTGCTTAAAAGCTCGTTACATAAAAAACAAGTAAGCCCAGTTCAAATCCAATTACTTGTATTTCAGTCACTGAAATGTTTCTATTCAATCCAAAGATTTCTGCTTGATTCAGATGAAACTCCATGGTAAAAATATCTGATTTAGACTACTTAGTATATTTGTTTCCAGTGGTAGGCACTGCAAATTAAAAAGTCATTTCCACTTACCCTAATTGATTAGAGCCCCCTCAACAGGGTCAAATTTGTTATTTCACACAACCTGTACTTCAGGAAGTCATTCTCTGGAACAAACCTTTCAGAGCAGACTATGGTTTCATTTTTATAGCTATGTTGCCAAATCTGTTGCTCATTGACGATGGTAGTGATGTTAAACCTAAAACAAGACATAGCACAAATGTTTTCACTGCATGTTTCCTACAACATTAGGAAATTGTATATGCAAGACAAATAGCCAAGTTTAGCTGCTGTCATATTAAGGGATTCTTGTTCTCATGTCTTGTGTTGTGGTCCATCGGATTACAAAACATGGAGATAGAATGAGGACAGACAGGTCAATTATGGATGCAGAAAACAGATTGAAATGGAAAAGCTGGAATCCTTTCCAAGCTGGGGGGAATGTCAACACAGAACAAACAAATTATGCTTTACGGAGGCCTCAAGAGGAAACCCTGAGGATTTGAGTTGTGACAAACTAGTTCTTCTGTCAACTTCTAGCTGCTATGAAGATGCTAACAATGCCTTAGGTGAATAAGTCAGCTATTGTTAAAGTTTTATAGGTCAGCTCTCTGGTGTTGAGGTTGGTTTAACGACAAACCTGGCATTTGTTTGCTCTCTGCTTGACGCTAGAAAGTAAATCTGGCCCCTGGATCAAGCCAACGGTGAACAGAACACATGGCTTCTCTCTGTCTTGTGTTGGACCTTCAGTCAGGGGAAACCATCATTCATGCAAACCCAATTTATGATTGTTTTCCATTTATGTAGCAATACGGTTTGAAATGTAGAGGGCAGAAGTCTCCTCTTGGACAAGCTGACTTTCGTTTCACTACAAATCAGTCCCTGCTATGATGAAGATACTTCAGGGGTCAGGGGTTAAATGTCTGGCTGGCTCAAGGCTGTGAATCCATGCCAAGCATCTGTCAGAAGGAAACTCTGTTTGCTGTTGTAAACCTATAATAATTGCGCTGTTAAACTGTATTTCATTTAGTGGAAACATTTTTTTCTAGTATTTCTTTTTAGCAGTACTGCTTGCTAGCTTGCTTCTATGATGGCATAGTGTTTCACATCTAGATCTAGTTTTGCATCAATGCCTATGCTTACCAGTGTGATTGCTACTATTGTGGAACACTATGTACCTTTGCATGCTGGGGTACATATTAACTGTCTGCATCTTTGAGTCCAGATGTCTTTTGAATCCCAGAGTTTGGGGTGAGGTGAGGTCACAAATGCAAGAGCAGGCTTCTGTCGCCACGGAAAAGATTTCTGCTGTACTACCATCTTCTTTTTTCCAAATCAGAGCCGTGGACAGCTGCATGCTGACATTTAACGTCTTTACTAAAGAACAGATGCTCTGAACAACATGTTTATTTGAAAATAGGTTAGCAAAAACTTTCAATCACTACATGTGCAAAGCCGGTAGAGACAAACCCTAAAAGACTAG
>NW_006800439.1:161113-169085 GCF_000485575.1 Poecilia formosa | reverse complement strand
GGTCTTTCACATTAAATTTCAATGAAATATATTTATGTTTGTGGTTGTAAAAGGACAAAATATAGAAAAGTTAAAGGGGTATGAATCCTTTTGTAAGACGTATTTTCACATATTGTTTTTTTTTATGCCAAATTAGTTTGAGAATTGAACCATTCCTTCAAGTAGCAAAATACAGAACCCACACAGCATGATGCTGCCACTATCTTACTTCACAGTGGCGATGTTCTCTGGGCTGTAAGTTTCTGCCGTTTTCCTCTTCATTTTGACAGAGTGGCCATTCAGCTTCCTACAGAGTCAGATTCAGAATCAGCCTTAATTGTCATTGAACAGATGCATAACAATATTTGTTTCAGTACAGCCCGTCCAAAGAACAAAAAAAGATAAATGAGCAACATAAGACAGGGGTAGACAGGTGCCTGAGGCTGCAGCCATCATAGGGTTCACTGCCCTTTCATTATTTCCTTTATTGATCCCCAACAGGAAATTGCTATTAAATATTAATAATACAAATATAACCATATGAGACAAAGTTTATAATAAAAGTTTATGTAAACCCTAACCCTACCCTATACAGGTAGAAACTACTTTCTGTGGCGCTCTGTGGTTCACTTTGGTAAAGTGAGTCTCTGGCTGAAGCTGCTCCTGTATCCGTCCAGCACAGCATGGAGTGGATGAGACTCGTTGTCCAAGATGCCCTGCATCCTTCTTTCTGACACCACTGTCAGAGAGTCCAGCTCCACTCCAACGACGTTACTGACCTTCTGGATCAGTTTGTTCAGTCTGTTGGTGCCTCCACCTTCAGCCTGCTGCCCCAGCACACCACAGCATACAGGATGGCCCTGGGAATCACAGGGCCATCCCGTATGCTGTATGCAAAGTCTGGGAGATGTTGAAGGACCTCAGCCGCCTCAGAAAGTAGAGGTGACTTTGGCCCTTTCTGTAGACAGCATCAGTGTTTTTGACCTAGTCCAGTTTTTTATCAGTGTGGATGCCCAGATATTTATAGTTGTCCACAATGTCCACACTGACCCCCTGGATGGTAACAGGGGTCACCGATTTCCTGATCCTCCTCCTCAGATCCACCACCTGTTCCTTGGTCTTTGTCGCATTGAGCTGCAGGTGGGTCAGTCCACACCATGGGACAAAGTTGTCCACAGCAGCCCTGGACTCAGCCTCATCACCCTCTCTGATACAACCAACCACAGCTGAGTCATCTGAGAACTTCTGGAGATGACAGGTCTCAGTGCAATAGCTGAAGTCAGATGTATAGAGGGTGAAGAGGAAGGGAGAGAAGTCAGGGCCTTGTGGAGCTCCTGTGTTGCTGACCACACTGTCTGACACACAGTGTCGCAGGCGCATGAACTGTGGTCTGCCAGTTAGAAAGTCCACAATCCAGGACACAAGGGGGTCCACTGGAGAAGTCAAGCAAAACTATCACAGAATCTGCATAACACAACATGTCTGCATTTCACATAACAGAAAAGATAATTACTTTATAAACATGTAGAAATGAATGAATGTGTTCTTTTGTGCTTAGAAAATAACAGCAGGTCACTGTATGTGTGTTTTTATGGGGTTTTGGTCATGTAGCGTTTACTTGGTCATGTGACAGTCATAATTATTGTTGTGTTCTGTGTTTTCTGTGTTTAGCCCTGTTCCTGTCCTGTCTGTGTCTCATTGCCTGATTTCCCTCCCTGTGTATTTAAGTCCACCTGTTGTCTTTGTCTCTGTCGGATCCTCGTCAAGTGTTCGTCTCCCTAGTGTCACGTCGCCTGTCTGTTTCCCCCGAGCTGCTTGCATCTGGACTGTTTCAACATTATACCTTCATCTTCGTCTTCTTCAGCCTGGGTCTCAGTGTTCATTCTCACCCCAATCAGCCACAAACCATGGCAATTATGACAGCACAAGAAAATGAGCTGGTTAACTCAAGCAGAAAAGCATTGTAGGTGCTTTAGGTGGTATCAGAAGTGTGGAGAAATTCATATAATATAGATGAGGAAAATATTGGTCATCAGCCATAAGAGGAAAAATAATACAGTGATCCCTCATTTTTCTTAGGGGTTGCGTTCCGAAAATAACCCGCAATTAGTGAAATCCGCAAAGTTGTTACTTTTAGTTTTTACAATTATTATACAGCATAATTAAATACTGAAATTAAATACATTGAAACCAAAGAACAAAACCTGTTCCTCAATCGGGCCTTAATGTGATCTGGAGTCATGTCATTAAAGCGTCTCCTCCAACCTGCCCCAGAGATTCACAGCTGGATCTACGGCAGAGCGATGGATCTCATCAACCGAGCCTCCGGTCGGGTTTTGCGCTGATTCTGGCCAATTTTTTCCAGCAGGCATTCAAAGTTTTCAGCTTTCATCTCCTGTATGGCCAATCTGTATTACTTATATTTAAGTACGTTATTGGCACACAGGTAGAGAAGGAGCTTGGAGACTGTTTAGCCAATCAGGACGCAGAACACAATGCACTGTGAAAAAAAACTGCACAAAAAAGTCCGAGAAGCAGCGAGACCGCGAAAGGTGAACCGCGTTATAGCGAGGGATCACTGTATTGTCAACTTCCTAAAATAATGGCCCGAGTTATTTTTTGCATGAAGTGATTTGTTTTTGGCAAAATGACTTAGTCCATTATTTTAGGAAGGTGACAATATGGGATATTGATATTGGAGCACATTTTCATATTAGTGCCTTCTTACTTCAGGGGCTGTGAATACTTCTGAACACTATAAGACCCAAAGCTTCGGAATACAGCGTGAATGTAAGAGATGGTGCATGAAGCCACGGTCATTTCCTAAAGAGAGAGCGTAAACAACACAACTGTTTGGGAAAAACATTTTCCTTATGAGGCAGTAAACACAATCCCAATTGTTTAGACTCGATTTTCTAATTACTTACCCTCAACTGGATCTGAATTTTTCTGCTGTATCATTGCAGGACATCTGTGGACAGAAGAGCTGTGACACTCTGGGTGTGGCAGATGTCGGGACGATGTGCGATCCCAAGAGAAGCTGCTCAGTCATTGAGGACAATGGCCTACAGGCCGCCTTCACGGCTGCTCACGAGCTTGGTGAGCCGTTCTTTATAGTCATTGATTAAGCTGCTGAGTGCGAGAGAAACCACAGAGTGAAGTAGAAAAGCTGGGTTGAGATTGTTTTGATAACCTGCTGACTCTCCCCCTGCAGGCCATGTGCTGAGCATGCCCCACGACGATTCCAAGACTTGTGAGAAGCTGTTCGGAGATCTGGGAGGGCATTACCTGATGGCCCCTCTGTTTGTTAGTCTCAACAAATCGGTGCCGTGGTCTCCCTGCAGCTCTCTTTACATCACTGAGTTTTTCGACAATGGCCATGGTGAGTGATACTGTGCTTATGCCTCAGAGCAGAAAGCTCCTGCCAACTTGGATATCAGCTGTGGTTTTCTTATGGGGCTGATTCAGGGATATATTAAACAGAATGTTCTGCTCTCATGAATGATGTCTTTCCTGCTTAAACATGCCGCTTCCCCCCAAATTGCAGGTTCTGGTGATAGTTTATCTTGCACGAGCTTTCCACATCCTCTTCTCTCCCTTTTACGTCTCAGGCTTTTTTTTCACTGAGAGCCCATCTCCAGTTCTGCCTCTCCTCTACTGTGTCATGTGTTTTGGATTGTTTATGTCCTTACTAGACCAATCGGTGAACCTTTCTTTCCACTGAGTCATGGCATGGACTCCTTCCTGTTCTCCACCTCAACAGCCAAATGCAACAGCTGGTGCTGAAAAAAAAAAGTTCTTTATCCGATGGAAAACATGTCTGGTAAAAAGTCACATTGCTCTAAGGGTTCATTCTGAAATGCTAATGTGATTATCAACTTCACTCAAATGTAATCAATTTCATTTGAGGAATGATAAAATGCCTTGTTTTTTGATTAGCCAGCAAGTTCAGATTCTGAGTAGTAAGATGGCAAAGGATGATGCATCTGTAAAGGTTACAATTTATTTCAGGACATGACTTGCCCTGAATTTTTGCCTCATAGTGTCAGAGAAGCACATTTACAAGGCAAGACAAGGCAACTTTATTTATATAGCGCCTTTCAGCCAGAGACAATTCAAAGTGCTTGTACAAAAAAGTTAAGATAATAGTTAAAAAAATAATAAAAAAATCTATTAAAAATCAAGCAGATTAAAAATAGACAAAGCAAACATAAAAAAAATTAAATACAGTGAATGAAGAGAATTAAAAATTTTAAGAATAGGCAACTTCAAATAAAAAGGTTTTTAAGCTTGTTTTAAATAAACTCTAGATTGGGGCAGAGATAAAATGAGCAGGAAGTTCATTCCAGAGAGCTGGAGCATAAAAACTAAAAGCTGCTTCACCATGTTCAGTTCTGACTCTCGGAATAATTAGTAGGTTTGACTCTGATGATCTTAAAGGTCTGACTGGTACGTCGGGCTGAAGAAGATTAGAAATATAGTCTGGGTTTTTATTATGAAGTGCTTTGTGAACTACTAAGGAGATTTTAATTTCTATTCTTTGAGCAACTGGCAGCCAGTGCAAGGATCTCAGAACTGGACTGATGTGCTGATCTCTTTTTGTTTTAGTCGGGACTCTTGCAGCGGCATTCTGGAGAAGCTGGAGCTGTCTTATTGCTTTTTTTGATAATCCAGTAAAAATGCCATTGCAGTACTCGAGTCTACTAAAAACAAAGGCATGAACTAATTTTTCAGAATCTTTTGGGGACATGAGATGTCTGATTTTAGCACATCCAGACATTAATCTGCTCAATACAGTCAGTGAGTATTTGAACCTGACTGTAATCTCCTGGTGAAAGACTAATGTACAGCTGTGTGTCATTGGCATAGTTGTGATATTCTCTTATTATTTCACATAATTTGAATTAATGGAAGCATATAGATATTGAAAAGAGGTGGCCCTAGGATGGAACTTTGGGGAACTCCACAAATAATTTCATTCCATTTGGATTTAAAGTTGCCTATGGACACATAAGAGGTTCTGTCAGAGAGGTAAGCTTTAAGCCAGCTGAGCATTATACCAGAAATACCAACCCAATATCATGATCAACTGTATCGAATGCAGCACTCAGGTCAAGTAAAACTAATATTGACATTTTATTACGGTCAGTGTTCGACGGAGGTCATTGAATACTTTCACAAGAGCAGTTTCAGTGCTGTGATGTTGATGGAAACCTGATTGATGGACATCAAAACAGTTCTTCAGGGCTAGAAAGCCATTTATCTGTTTAAAACCAATTCTTTCTAATATTTTAGCCAGAAAAGGTAAGTAGGTATTGATCGATAATTGCTTAGAACTGATGAGTCTAGGTTATGCTTTTTGAGAAGTGGTTTAACTATCGCAGTCTCTAAAGCCTGAGGGAAGACTCCAGAGGAGAGCGGCTTAATTATTTGTAAAAGATCAGGAGCAAAAACATCTGAGACCTTTAAGAACAAACTGGTAGGGATATTGCCAAGGGAGCAGGTGGATGATTTCATATGATGTAACTCAGATCTTTTTGAGTGACCAGGTTAAAGTGAGTCATCCTAGTTAAGGTCTGATTAAGGGAAAACAGTTATCTGATTCTTTGTAACAGAGAGAGAGGAATTTACTGTCTCCCATATTTTCACCATTTTGTTTATGAAAAAAGTGGCAAATTTGTCACGAAGGTTAGAGTTAGGAGAAAAATTCACGGTTAACAGGAGAAGGTGGATTTGTCAACCTGTCAACAATCAAACAAAGCACAAGAGTTGTTGATGGAGGTAGAAATGATGTTTGAAAATTAAACACTTGCATTTCTCAGTTCAACATTAAAAATTTTTAGTTTGTCTTTGTATATATCTAAGTGGGCTTGTAGTTTAGTTTTACGCCACCGACGTTCTGCTTTTCGCCACTATTCCCTTTTCTGACTGACTCATCATTTCTCCAAGGTGGTTTACGTTTCCCAGAGATTACTTTTGTAGTAACAGGAGCAATGGTGTCAATAACTTTCTCGATTTTGAAAATAAAATCGTCTATTAGATCACTCAGAGAAGTACAGGAGTGTATAGCAGTTGAAGGAAAAGCCTGAATAAATTGACCGGCAGTAGTTTCTGTAATGCATCTTTTTGAAATGACTTGTTTATAGTTATCTTTTTGAGCAGGGAGAAAACTGTCCCAAAAAGTACAAAAATGATCTGACAATGCTACATCAAGCACTACAATTGTATATATAATCAGTCCTTTAGAAATAATAAGGTCCAAAGTGTGTCCATGATTATGTGTTGGATCAGGCCGTAGCTGACAAGCTCTTTACTGCCTCGATCCAATGGATTGTCGATATGAAAGTTAAAATCACCCACAATAAGAACAAAATCAAAATCAACCAGAATTAAGGACAATAATTTAGTAAAATCATCAAAGACATTTGCACAGAATCTAGGAGGTCAGTATATAGTCAGCATAGAATGAGTTTAATTGTAAGGCAACATATTCAAAGGATAAAACGTTTACGTAGGATATCTGCTGAATTGAACAATACTGCAACTCCACCTCCTCTTTTGTCGGTTCTGGTCTGGCTTATAAAGCTAAAATTTGGAGGACATGATTCCATTAGAATAGATGAGTGGTGATTTTGATTCAGCCAAATTTCGGTCAGGAACAAAAAATTAAGATGATGATCAATATTAAAGTCTTGAATTAGAAATGATTTTCCTGCCAGAGATCTGATGTTTAATAAAGCCAATTTTAATATGCAGCATGAATCCTTCCTTCAGATTTCTGTTTGGTTTCAACATTGGTTTTAAGTAGAATAGATACTAAATATTACAGTCTAAAGACTTTTTTGTCTCTGCGTGATTTTACTGATTTTTGTCTGTTATTTATCAGAATTGGTATTATTGAGGGTCCCTCAAAAGTAGAAGTTGATTTCACTGTGCTGAAGTCAGGGAGATGAATCTCACTAACTTGTATATTTTTTTACAGCATTATTCTGTAATCCCTCACTTTCATGATGGGGAAGCACAGACTTAGTAGGCTAAATTATGGAGGAGCTATGCCTATAAACAGGCTGTGTTGATGCACATAGTCAAGTTTGATTCCTTAAAGTCGTTGAAATACAATAATGCAAATTACCACAGCAACACAAAAGCTGATGATCTCTACCAGCCTGAATGGAATCCAGCTCTGATGTGTCCTCTAACCGTAGGAGACTGCCTCCTGGATGTCCCGGAGAGCACCATTCCCCTGCCACCAGAGCTGCCGGGTACCGTGTACAACCTGGACCAACAGTGTCAGCAGATTTTTGGGGAGGAGTTTGTCCACTGTCCCAACACATCAGACAGCGATATTTGCAGCCAGCTTTGGTGCCGAGAGGACGGTACGGGGCAGTGTGCCACCAAGAATGGCAGCCTGACCTGGGCCGATGGCACTCCCTGCAGGTCCAATGGGACCTGTCTACATGGAGCATGCAAGATGACAGAGGAAGTGATGCAACCACTGGTATGATCATTACTTTGATGTTTGCTTTCAAAGAAATATCTTTGCAAAGGTAAAACATCCGTTTTTAATTGTTTCAGATTCAGTGCTGCACCCCCTGCCAGCATTGTCACAATAACACACAATGAGTGGTTGTGCATGTGCTCAACGCTGGAGGGCAAAAACACTATTATTTTACTTGCCATCCATAGCCGCGCTGCTGCGATAGAACAACTCGGTAAACTAAGTGAAACCTGGAGATGTTATTTATTTAGCACAGTGCCCTACAGCAAAGAAAATAAACCAGAAAAACAATTGAAGAAGTCAAAACTGCTTGTATTCTTCATTTTTTTTCTAATCTAAACTTATGTAAACTTACTTATAGAAAAAAAGTTTGTTTGGTTGAAGTGAATTCTGGTGCAGTTCAAATGCATATATGAATGTCAAGTTTTTTACATTTGAAAAAACTCATACTTTTTCCTTTTTTTGGAGCTTGCTCTGTGAGCATCGCCATATTTT